>NC_083448.1:20322067-20482067 GCF_020745735.1 Hemiscyllium ocellatum
CTACAAGCAAAAGAGCTAAAACAGAACCCCATCAGGCTTGTATCTCCAAGGACTCATTAAAACACACAATTTCCTTGCTTCATCTCCAGAATTTATCTTTATTTGTCTGTATATATGTGTGTCCATGTGTTTTCTCACTGTGTTGACATTGCAGGCTGGATTGTTCATCAGTGTTTGATGTCTCTTTTGATTGAACCTTACCAGAGAGCTTGTTTCACGTCAGTTCCTTCATGTGGTGATACACAAAAAGGATGGAAACACATTGCTTCGAAATATATCTGTTTTGTTGTGAAGATCGTTACAGTGTCGAAGGAGATCCTTTATAAGACCGTAAAATGTTGGAACAGAAATAGGCCATTCAGCCCATCGAGTCCTCTCGGCTATTCAAGCATGGCTGATAAATGTCTCATCCCATTTGTCCTGCTTTGTCCCCATAACCTGTGAGCCCCTTGATACTCAAGAACCTATCTATCTCCATCTCAAATATATTCAATGACCTGGCCTCCACAGCCTTCCATGGCAGTGAATTCCATAGATTCCCTACTCTCCTGCTGAAGAAGTTTCTCCTTATCTCCATTCTAAAAATTAAAAATCACACACCAGGTTGTAGTCCAACAGGTTTATTTGGAAGCACTAGCTTTCGGAGCGACGCTCCTTCAGCAGGTGGTTGTGGAGCGGGATCATAAGACACAGAATTTATAGCAAATGACCTCATTGTAATGCAACGGAAATGATAAATTGAACAAACCTAGATTTCTGTTCAGTCTTTCATTTTTTAGAATGGGTTGCAGGTTTCGGTTCATTAAGATGTAAATCCCAGAGCTTCTTTCCAGTCACATTCTCAAAATAACTTAAGGTTTTATCAAAGTGACATCTCAGCTCAGGCAATACGATAAAGGCATGGCATTAGAGTCTGTCTGTATCCCAGCCTTGAGCTCGAGTGGTTTTATTTCCAAAGTAGGAACTTATCAAATGTTACATTCTAAAGATGTTCCCTTTAGTCTCAGGCTGTGCCCTCGGGGCCTAGTCTCTCCTACTAATAGAAACATCTTCCCTACATCTGCTCTGTCCAGGCCATTCAGGATTCTCTAAGTTTCAATCAGATCCCCTCTCATCCTTCTAAACTCCATCGAGTCTTCAAACATTCCTCACACGTTCAACTTTTCATTCCTGGGACCATTGTGGGCAGCACGGTGGCACAGTGATTAGCACTGCTGCCTCACAGCGCCTGAGACCCGGGTTCAATTCCTGCCTCAGGCAACTGACTATGTGGAGTTTGCACGTTCTCCCCGTGTCTGCGTGGGTTTCCTCTGAGTGCTCCAGTTTCCTCCCACAGTCCAAAGATGTGCGGGTCAGGTGAATTGGCAATGCTAAATTGCCCGTAGTGTTAGGTAAGGGGTAAATGTAGGGGTAGGGGTATGGGTGGGTTGCGCTTCGGCAGGTCGGTGTGGACTTGTTGGGCCGAAGGGCCTGTTTCCACACTGTAAGTAATCTAATCTAATCTAATCAATCTCGTGAACCTCCCCTGAACACACTCCAGAGCCAGTACATCCTTCCTGAGATATGGCGCCTAAAACTGCATGCGATATTCCAAATGTGGTCTGACCAGAACCTGACAGAGCCTCAGAAATACATCCCTGCTTTTATATTCAAGTCCTCTCAAACTAAATGCCAGCATTACATTTGCCTTCATAATTACTGACTCAACCTGCAAGTTTCCCTTGAGAGAATCCTGGGCTGGAACTCCCAAGTCTCTTTGCACCTCAGACTTCTGCATTTTCTTCCCATTTAGAGAATAGTCCAGGCCTCTATCCTTGCTACCAAAGTGCATGACCTCACACTTACTCACGTTGTACTCCATCTGCCACTTCTTTGCCCACACTCCTAACCTATCCACATCCTTCTGCAGCCTCCCCGCCTCTTGTCCCTCTACCTATCTTGGTGTTCCCTGCAAATTTAGCCAGAATGCTCTCAGATGATCTAATTGGGGTCCATCAAACTCACATCATGGAATTTGATATTTCTGCACAACGCCTCATTTGGCTATCAATTATCCTGGTCAGTCTGTCAGGTTCTCTCTTTCTCACTCTCTGTCCATCTCTATATTTATCCAGGCTGCCTCTACCTGCATAACTAGCAACTTGACCAAATTCCCACAAATCAAGTTCCCTATCCCTTACAGTTCCTGTCCTTCACTATCCCTCCCTCCCTCTCTGCCTGTCCCTCACATTTGGAATATCACATCTTGATGCCCAATGCTGTGCTGTATGGAATTAAAAGAAGCTACTGAGAAATGAAGGCAGTGATTTTCCATGAACAGCTGACACCAAAGCATAATTTTTGCAGGTTTATCAACTCCTTCCATCCCACCAATGCAAGGAACAGAAATTAACCCAAACTGAGCTGGTGAAGCAGAAAACAATATCAGGCTGTGGCTGGATAATAGATGTTTGATTCAGCACCTGATAGTTATCTTTCTGAACAGGAGATGTGTTTGCCAGCACACTTCACCAATACACTCAAACTTTGTTTTAAATTCAGAATGATCTCTCCGAATAATGAACAGAGAAGGGAAGCAATCCTGGGCTCTTTGACCATAAGAACATGAAAGATCAGAACAGGAGGAGGCCCTTTGGTTCTCCCCCAGCCTGCTCTGCCGCTCAATAGGATCACTCCTCACATCTACTTTCCTGCCCTTTCCCTGGAACCCATGAATCTCCAACGGGTCATGAATTGATCTATCTCAGCCTCAAATGTACTTGAGGTTACTTTCCCCCACAACTCTCTGTGACAAAGAGTACCAAAGACTCATAACCCACTGAGAGAAGAACTCCCTCCTCATCTCAGTCTGAAATTGGTGCCCCTTTATTCTGAGAGTGCGCCGTCCGGTCCTCGACTCTCTCAAGGGGAAAATTCCTCTCAGCATTTACTCTGTCGTGCCCCTGGAAGAAACTGAACTGTTATGAAGCCTGGAGCAGACAAGTGATTTCCTGAGCTGAATAATTTGCAAGCTGTTGACAGTCACTTGATTGCAAAAGGGAATATCTGAGCATGACTTTTAGCATTGGGTTAGCAGCAAAGCAACACAATTCCTGTCCATTTTCAATTAATGCCACTGGAATTCTGCTGCTGCAGTAAAGATTCGGCATTGCAGAATGATCACACTATCATCGGTGTGCTGGTCCGAGTGAGTGCTTGTTAACCAGAGCCCCCCCTGTACAGTTCTCACCAATTCTCAGTTGTCTCTCTCCCTCCAATCCTGGATTTTTTTCTTAACAGGCATTAGTTGATAAATGGGACAGTCTAATTTCCCCGAACAATTAATCAGCTTGAATTCCATCCACTTTACTGACAGTACATTTCCCAATAGCTCGGCTCATTAGGAAGCTGGCATGGGCAACTGAAGAGAGGGACTTCTTTAACCAGTGATAGGATCTCACCATTAACAAGGCTACGGACGAACCCTGGTAAGGAGTAAAGCTCCCTCAGTAGTGTCATCAATCTCAATAATGCTTTCACGCATGGACCCATGACAGCTATTGCTTGGGACCTGATAAAATCTTCTGTTCAGAGAATTCCAAATGTTTGCACAAGATGAGAAATTAGAAAAGGCAATGTGAAATCTTCCAAATACACCACATTTTTACCCTCAGATTCAGAATGATTTCAGAAGCTGGGCTTATTGATCCCACCGCATGAACTCCATGATGATCACTGACTTGAGAGCAGTCCGAACGACCAGCTCGACTGTTTTGATCCAGTGTCACTTTGGCCTCAGCTCCGAGTTTATTTCATACAGACTGAACGTGTTATAGGTGCTGTGGAGGATCACAGATCAGCTAGCTCCTTTCAAAGCTGAGTTCCTCCAATTGTTCCTTGTAAGTCAGACACCTTGGAGTCACCTGTCAGGGCAGTCTGTCTGGGCAGTCTGTCAGGGCAGTCTGTCTGGGCAGTCTGTCAGGGCAGTCTGTCAGGGCAGTCTGTCTGGGCAGTCTCCTGAATCTACATATCTCCCCTTTGTCTCAGCAATTGGAACTGGATCCAGTGTTCAAGATGTAGACTGACCGGAACTGGGTACAACTTGCAGACTGACTACCACTGAATTGCATATTAAAAGTGATGTTCTGGGTTGACATGGTGGCTCAGTGGTTAGCGCTGCTGCCTCACAGCACCAGGGTCCCAGGTTCGATTCCAGCCTAGGGTGACTGTCTGCATGGAGTTTGTACATTCTCCCCGTGTCTGCGTGGGTTTAGTCTGGTTTGCTCCCAAAGGATTGCAGATTCAGTGGAATAGCCAAGGAAGATACAGGGATAGGTTAGGGTCAAGGGTGGATCTGAGTGGGATACCCTCTGAAGGTTCAGTATTGGCTGAATGGCCTGCTTTCACACTGTCAGGATTCTCTAAGGACTGGAGCTGATATTGACAACAAAGTTTGACCACGGCTTTGTGGTATTTGAACATGTAACTTTCTCCTGATGTGGGGATTACTGCTCTACATAATTTGAACACTTAGCCTTGCCAAGATGCATTGAAGGAACTCACGAAGACTCCTCTGGCCGTGCCTTCCAAACCTGTGACCTCTCCAACTAAGAAGGATCCATGGGAACACCAACAGGGTGGCCCCACACCATCCTGACTTGGAAATATATCACCTCCCCTTCAGTGTCACTGGGTGAAAATCCCGGAATTCCTTCCCAAATGGCATTGTGGGTCTGCCTACATTCCAAGAAGGCAGCTGACTATCAGCTTTTCGAGGGTTAATAGGGACACCTCATGAAATGTACCATTTCTGATGAAAATATTTGGGTTGCCCTGCACTCACAGGATTGGTCTTCCAAAGACCAAGTACAGGGGAAATTGACAGGATGGTCTCTTGCTGTTCTCGGTCAGTCTTTGCACATTTTTAACCCTGAACACTGACAATGTAGCGCAGTACTAACAGCCTCAACTTTGATGCCATTCTGCAGCAGACAGTTACCATCTGCAGCCCAGATGGGAAAGGTCTCCCATAAGCACCATCACCAACTGTGACATGTAGCTGGTCCTGAACAAGTCACACGGTGTGAGTGACAGCTCCAGGCATGAGGCAGTATACAGAGACACACCTCATTCATCTCTGAGGCACAGTGGCTCAGTGGTTAGCACTGCTGCCTCACAGCACCAGGGACCTGAGTTCGATTCGACCCTCGGGAGACTGTCTGTGTGGAGTTTGTACATTCTCCCCGTGTCTGCGTGGATTTATTCCGGGTGCTCCGGTTTCCTCCCACAGTCCAAAGCTGTGCAAGTTAGATGAATTGGCCATGCTAAATTGCCCATCGTGTTAGGTGCGTTAGTCAGAGGGAAATGGATCTGGGTGGGTTAATCTTCAGAGGGTCAGTGTGGATAGTTGGGCTGAAGGGCCTGTTTTCACATTGTAGGGAATCTAATCTAAAGCACAGGTCTTACAGCATAACACTCTCCAGTTTCCTGGATGAGCACATATCCAACAAAACTCAAGACCATCGAGGACAGTGATTGGCACAACCTCCCTAACTCTGAACATTCATATTTTCCATTACTGGTGCGGAGTGACAACACCGTGTACCATCTGCAAGAACTCACCAAGGTTCCTTTGACAGCACCTTCCAAACATATGACATTGAGTGCTAGACAACAGGTATATGGGAACACCACAAATTCCCCTCCAAAACACTCACCATCCTGACTTGGAAATATATCGTCAATTCTTCAGTGTTGCTGGGTCAAAATTTCAGAATTCCAGGGCATTGTGCATCTACCTATGGCACATGGACTACAGTGGTTCAAGATGACAGCTCACCCTCACCTTCTCAAGGGGCAATGAGGAATGTGTGTTAAATGCTGGTCTAGCCAGTGACACGCATGTCCCACAAATAAACAGACAAAACAGAGAGTGTACAGAAAGTGATTTATCAGTAGGTTCCCAGGATGAGAGACTGGAGAAGTTCAGAGCATTCCCTTTGAGCAGAAAAGGTTAACTTCAGGTTTAGGAGCAAAATCACGAATGTTTCAGAGAGAATGTGCTTCCACAAGCAAAAGGGTTAGTTCACAGATGACATACACAGGTTAAAGGAGTTTGTCAGAAGAACCAGGGGCAATACGAGGAGACTGTTTTCAACCTGTCATGACCTGAAACGTGAAATCTACACTGACAATGGGAGCAGATTCAATATTTAACATTCATGAAGGCAACTGGAAAGATGGGTGGAAACAAAGTCTTCTGAAAGAGCCGGGGTTTGGGATCAATTTGAAATCTCTTTGAAAGAGCTGGCTGTGGGATGATGGCTGAATCCACTCCAGTTTCCTTTCATTCTGTAAGGTTTGTGTGAACATGCTGTGCAGAAATTGGCTTCCCAGGACAAACAGTGGTTCCTCTGATACTGACCATGGAGCTTTCTCGGAGTTAGGAAAGATGGCACCTCTCAGATTGGCACCTTCCCTGAGATCTGCACCCAGTGTGTCCACTTGGGCCTAGGCTTCTGGATTGAGGCCTGAAGCTCCGAGAGGGCAGCCCACTGCGAGACAATTAGCGTGTTACATTCTGCAGTCTGTTATTTGAGTGAGGTTTGAAGAAATCAATTTGTATTTGTTTCCTGTTCTGCTCATTTGGTTTGTAAATGGGTTACAGAGTCAGGCTACCTGAGATGCGAGACTGCAGTTGGCGAGGGTAGTTGTGTGCATCAGTCAGTGGGCAGGGCCATCTCTGCAGTTCACCATGAGCAAGGCCAGGCTCAGGAGAAGAAAATAAGAGGCCAAGTGTACTGACACAGACAGAGAATTGTTGGTGGTCAGGAAACACACAGCCTTTTTTCTAAGCAACAGCAATGACTAGGGCTACCAGAGAGATCAGTGCTTTGATCCCAGCTACAAAATATATATGAATGAGTTGCATGCGGAACAATATTTCTAAGCTTCCCTGTTCAAGGGGACTTAAGCCTCCCTGTAAAATATAGAACCTTTTCCACATCAATTGCCATCGCATGCTCCTGGCTGTAACTCTTAACTTTGACCTTCCCAAATGATAGTTCTCAAACATTTGATCATGTTCTTGATTTACCAGCTTTCGATCTAAAAATACACGTTAAATGTACTGTCACTGTCAATATTTCCAAGTGCTGATACAACTCTTACAGAAACACTCATTGGCCAGCCAATTTCCAAAGTTCCACAAACAACCAGCAAATGACAGATCAGCTTCTGACGGTTTCTTTTTAGGTGTTGCTGGTTTCCATGGCTGGGACTCCAGCGGAGCTCGGCTTTCCATGGGGTTCAATCTCACCTCCAGCAGATCAGCTGTCTGAAAGCCAAGGACACCTCCCTATCAATGGGCACTCCCAGAGTGTGGGCCTGGCTCTCTGCTTAAGGCTCCGGAATAGGGTGTGAGCACAGGAAGTCACTGATGGAACTCAACAACTGAACCAGGAGTGACACGAAGGCCAGTTCCCCTGAGAGGTGCAAGCTGCTGAAGGTCATATCTTGTTTTTTTGTTTCATGAACATACTAACAGGAACAAACAAGGTGTGTCTGACGTATTTCATTTGTTACTCCAAGTCAGCGGGAGAGGTACTTTCAAAACCAATTCATTCCCACTTCTGTTTTGCACAGCAGACATTGGAACCAGATTTTAATGTCATGATGACACATATCGTGTTGAGCTGACCACTTTTTCTGTTCCCACTGGACTTGTGATGGAAGTGTAAACTTCTCAGGGAAGAGAAAGTGAGGACTGCCGATGCTGGGGAGTCAGAGTCGATAGTGTGGTGCTGAAAAAGACAGCAGGTCAGGCAGCATCCAAGGAGCAGGAGAAATGACTTTTCAGGCATTCCTGATGAAGGGCTTATGCCTGAAACGTTGATTCTCCTGCTCCGTGGATGCTGCTTGACCTGCTGTGCTTTTCCAGCACCAAACACTCAGAAAAATTCTCATCCGTATTATCAAATCCCCCCTCCCTACCTCTTCCAGCTCTACAAGTCTCAATGATCTCTATCCCTCCTATACTGGCTCCTTGAATATCCCTGAATTCAATCCCTCTATCGTTGGTGGATTCACCTTCACCTTCCTTGTCCTGGCCTCTGGAATTCCTCTCCATCTCCCTGTTTTCCATTAACATGGTCCTTCCAAAAACAATACAGCTTGTTTAACAACATTTTGATCACCTGTCAGAATATTTCATTTCTTGGGTCAGGATCTGATTGTAATGGACCCCAGCTATTTACAATTGACGTGAACGACTTGGATACAGGGATAGAAGGCTCAAGAGCCAAATTTGCGGATGACACAAAAATAGGCAAGATGGTAAATTGCAATGAGAAAATAAACTCCTTACAAATGGATTTGAATCGGTTAGGAGTGTGGCAGATGGAGTTTAACGTGGATAAGCGAGAGGTCATGCATTTTGGTTGAAAAGATGGGAATGTGACCTATTGTCTTAATGGGGAGAGACTTTGGGGTGTTCCAGTGCAGAGGGATCTAGGTGTACTCATTCAATAATCACAGAAAACTAGCATGCAGGTAGAGCAGATAATAAAGAAAGGGAATGGAAAGTTGGCTTTTATAGTTTAGGAGATAGCAGATAATGGTAAGGAAGTATTGTTGCCACTGAACACGGTATTGGTGAGCTCGCACCTGGATGTATTGTGCACAGTTTTGGTCCCGTTATTTGAGGAAAGATGTAGGGGTAATAGATGCAGTTCAGAGGAGGTTCACGAGATTGATCCCAGTCATGAGGGGTTTAGTATCTGAAGAGAGATTGAACAGTTTCGGCCTATACTCTCTGGAATGAAGGAGAATGAGGGGAGATTGAGGGATTAAAGACGATAACATAGACATGGAGTGGGTGCTTCCTCTTGTGGGGAATTCTCGGATGAGAGGTTATAGTTTTAACAAAAGGCGGAACAAACCAAAACTGAGTTGAGAAACTGCTTCTCCGAAAGGGTTGTGAATCTATGGAATTTGCTATCCCAAAGCGCAGTGGATGCTGGGACAGGGAGTAAATTTATGGAGGAGTTAGACAAATTTTTAAATTGGTAATGGGCTGAAAGGACATGGAGAGAAGGTGGGAAAGTGGGGGTGAGGAGCATATCAGCCATGAAGGAATGGTGGAGCACATTCGATGGGCCGAAGGGCCTAATTGTTGTATCTTATGTATTGATAAGTGCCTTGGCAAGTCTGATTTCGCTGAATGCACTCAGTAAATGTATTCTGTGTGTTAGAAGCGGTTATTTTCTGTTGCACTGTGTATCATTGCTCCTGCTTGGTGTCTGTTTACTGTGGCAATGCATCTGTCCAAGGAATACTGAGTTATACCTTACGTAGAATCTATGGTACAGAAATCCAACACACATCCACGCTGGAATTTACACTCCACACAAACCTCCTCCCATCTCACCTCACCTCACCCCTGCAACAGATCCTTCCATTCCTTTCTCCTGCCAGTTTTCATCCAACTTTCCTTCCTGGCAAATACTTGGAGAGACATTTGAGTGATGTGACTGCATTGCCATGTCAATGCAAGCCTTTGTTCTGCTTATCAAGGATGCAAAGTTGTGGAATATTCATCCCGAAGCACATCCCTCTCACTGCTCTATCATTTGAAAACCAAATTTAATTCTATTCAGTTGTGTGCCTCTTGCCAATTTGAACCTCTTCACACAATGATGAAAAATACATTTTCAAATCTTGTTTACTTTGATGAAGAATCAGTCATCAGATAATAAGTTTTCTGGGATGATAATAAACCTGCTCATGTAGCACCAATCACTTCAAATAGCTCACACACTGAATTACTCAAAAAATGCATTGATTATTTCACAAAATCCTCTGGAGCCGTTGTAACAGCAATAAACTACCGTACAAAACAGAAATTGATGGAAAAACTCAGCAGGTCTGGCAGCGTCTGTGGAAAGAAATCAGAGTTAAAATTTTCAGGTCCCTCCATCAGCACAGTTCTTCAGATGCTGCCAAACCTGCTCAGTCTTTCCAGAAATTTCTGTTTTCGTTTCTGGTCTCCAGCATATGCAAATCTTTAGTTTTTTCTTTCATAAAATACAGATCCTCTGTTTCCAGCAGTAATTGTTTGAAAGAAAAACAAGTCATAACTCTGACATCTCAAAATGCCTTCCAATCAAGGAAATATTTCTGAAGTATAATCTTGGCTGTAATGCAAGAAATGGAGTGAACAATTTGTGCACAGCAACTTTCCACATGCCCCAGTTAATAGTAACCTGAATGTGAAGGGTTTGATCAGGCAGTTCAGCCCTCCCTTTCATGGTTCAGAGAAGGCAGTGTCGCACTCCCTCTGTACTGCAGTGGACTGTCAGCCACATTGTGCACGGGAGGAGTGGTTAACCAACAGCTGTCTGACCCAGAGGGAAGAATACAATGAACCGGGTCAAAGCTGATCCTTTTCAAGAGCTTTTCACCCTCTGATGATATCTGGTTCTGGTATCTTTTTTTGGAGCAAGAAAATTATGCACTTGGAATTTATAAGATTTCAATTGACATTTATAAACAGAACCCCACTTGTATGAGATATTTGATTAATTGTTTGTGTGTGTATGTGTGTGAGTGTCATAGAGATGTACAGCATGGAAACAGACCCTTCGGTCCAACCTATCCATGCCAACCAGATATCCCAACCCAATCTAGTCCCACCTGTCAGCACCCAGCCCATATCCCTCCAAACCCTTCCTATTCATATACCCATCCAAATGCCTCTTAAATGTTGCAATTGTACCAGCCTCCGCCACATCCTCTGGCAGCTCATTCCATACACGTACCACCCTCTGTGTGAAAACGTTGCCCCCTAAGGTCTCTTTTATATCCTTCCCCTCTCACCCTAAACCTATGGCCTCTAGTTCTGGACTCCCCCACCACAGGGAAAAGACTTTGCCTATTTACCCTATCCATGTCCCTCATAATTTTGTAAACCTCTATATGGTCACCCCTCAGACTCTGATGCTCCAGGGAAAACAGCCCCAGCCTGTTCAGCCTCTCCCTGTAGCTCAGATCCTCCAACCCTGGCAACATCCTTGTAAATCTTTTCTGAACCCTTTCAAGTTTCACAACATCTTTACGATAGGAAGGAGACCAGAATTGCACGCAATACTCCAACAGTGGTTTAACCAATGTCCTGTGCAGCCGCAACATGACCTCCCAACTCCTGTACTCAATACTCTGACCAATAAAGGAAAGCATACCAAATGCCTTCTTCACTATCCTAACTACCTGTGACTCCAGTTTCAAGGAGCTATGAACCTGCACTCCAAGGTCTCTTTGTTCAGCAACACTCCCTAGGACCTTCCTATTAAGTGTATAATCCCTGCTCTCATTTGCTTTCCCAAAATGCAGCACCTCGCATTTATCTGAATTAAACTCCATCTGCCACTTCTCAGCCCATTGGCCCATCTGGTGCAGATCCTGTTGTAATCTGAGGTAACCTTCTTTGCTGTCCACTACACCTCCAATTTTGGTGTCATCTGCAAACTTACTAACTATACCTCCTATGTTTACATCCAAATCATTTATGTAAATTACAAAAAGTAGAGGACCCAGCACCGATCCTTGTGGCACTCCACTGGTCACAGGTCTCCAGTCTGAAAAACAACCCTCCACCATCCTCTGTCTTCTACCTTTGAGCCAGTTCTGTATCCAAATGGCTAGTTCTCCCTTTATTCCGTGAGATCTAACCTTGCTCATCAGTCTCCCATGAGGAACCTTGTCGAACGCCTTACTGAAGTCCATATAGATCACATCTACCGCTCTGCCCTCATCAATCTTCTTTGTTACTTCTTCAAAAAACTCAATCAAGTTTGTGAGACATGATTTCCCACACACAAAGCCATGTTGACTATCCCTAATCTGTCCTTGCCTTTCCAAAAACATGTACATCCTGTCCCTCAGGATTCCTTCCAACAACTTGCCCACCACTGAGGTCAGGCTCACCGGTCTATAATTCCCTGGCTTGTCTTTACCGCCCTTCTTAAACAGTGGCACCACATTTGCCACCCTCCAGTCTTCCGGCACCTCACTTGTGACTATCGATGATGCAAATATCTCAGCAAGTGGCCCAGCAATCACTTCTCTAGCTTCCCACAGAGTTCTCGGGTACACCTCATCAGGTCCTGGGGATTTATCCACTTTTAACCATTTCAAGACATCCAGCACTTCGTCCTCTGTAATCTGGACATTTTTCAAGATGTCACCATCTATTTCCCTACAGTCTATATCTTCCATATCCTTTTCCACAGTAAATACTGATGCAAAATATTCATTTAGTATCTCCCCCATTTTCTGTGGCTCCACACAAAGGCCACCTTGCTGATCTTTGAGGGGCCCTGTTTTCTCCCTTGTTACCCTTTTGTCCTTTATGTATTTGTAAAAACTCTTTGGATTCTGCTTAATTCTATTTGCTGAAGCGATCTCATGTCCCCTTTTTGCCCTCCTGATTTCCCTCTTAAGTATACTCCTACCTCCTTTATACTCTTCTAAGGATTCACTCTGATCTATCCTGTCCATCCCTTATATATACTTCCTGCTTTTTCTTAACCAAACCCTCAATTTCTTTAGTCATCCAGCATTCTCTATATCTACCAGCTTTCCCTTTCACCCTGACAGGAATATACTTTCTCTGGATTCTTGTTCTCTCATTCCTGAAGGCTTCCCATTTTCTAGCCGTCCCTTTACCTGTGAACATCTGCCCCCAATCAGCTTTTGAAAGTTTTTGCCTAATACCATCAAAATTGGCCTTTCTCCAATTTAGAACTTCAACTTTTAAGTCTAATCTATCCTTTCCCATCATAATTTTAAATCTAATGGAATTATAGTCGCTGGCCCCAAAGTGCTCCCCCACTGACACCTCAGTCACCTGCCCTGCCTTATTTCCCAAGAGTAGGTCAAGTTTTGCACCTTCTCTTGTAGGTACATCCACAGAGAGAGTGTGTGCACATGTGTGTGCATATGTGAGTGTGTGTGTGTGTGTGTGTGTGTGTGTGTGTGTGTGTGTATTAAAGCCGAAAAATAATGCTGAGGACAGATGCGGTTAGAGAGAAGCTTGGACACTTCGGGTGAAGCAATGGGGAAAAGCCTGATTTTGAACATACTGCTTCACTGCCTGTACAAAAGTTGGAACCTTGCTGTGCACACAGGAAACAGGCTGGGAGATGGCAAATCCCATCCTTTTATTTCACCAGATAGGAGTTCCATTGACATTTGCAACATACGCCACGACACAAATCCGTCTTCACTGTGCTGTGTTTTTCATACCATCCTGTCCATTCAGGAGATTTGGACAGAGCGGGTGTTCTGCACTCACTTAAAAGTCTTTGGTTTTTGTGAATCACTTTTGTGGCAAAACTCAGCAGAAGGCACCACAGCATTCCATTCACCAGGCAAGGGAGACAGTGAGTACAACGACCTTGGAGTGGCATGTTCCAGATCCTCAGGAAACTTCAGTCTCACATGCACTTACACACTGCTCTTCACATCAAGGCCAAGATATGTTGACATCAAGATGAGAAAGTAGTTGCCATGAACCTGGCAGTTTTGAAAAGCATTTTGAGGGTACAAATGCCTCTTCAGAGACCAGAAGCAGGTGGAACACTCACTGCAAGACTGAGGGAGCGCAGCAGTGTCGGAGGCTCACTGGTGAAGTGGTTTCTTGGAGATTAGAAATGAAACTGAGGCCTTGTCTGCCTCGCATGATGGATGTTAAAATCCGCATTAGTAAGAGTAAGTAAATAAGTTGTCAGTTTTGGAAGCTTGCTCTTTGTAAATGAGCACCGGTTTTTCCCTCTGGTGTAATATTGTCAAAGTCCTTTTGTGACTGTGTCACAGGTTGAGACTCGACAGATGCTTGGGCAGGACAAGTTCCCTGTTTCTTTAAGTCAGGAGCCATGCACTGCTGTCCCTGAATCATATTGGTATGCCTCATTTCAGTGAACCGAAGCCACAGAGGTTTAGACAGAGAGAGTTGCAGCTTGCAGGTGCTAAATGAGGAAGCTGGGTTTAATAACTCAGGGCAGCTCTCTCCTAGTGCCAAGTAAAACCAGACTCCCCCACTCGCCCCACTTCACCCAACACCCCAAATACCAGCCCGCACGGCCCCCCCCCCACCCCCACCAAAAAAATACAAGAAGGCATTTTCAAAGGTGTCTTTTACCTTGCCAAATTTCTGCTGCAGTTGCACGTGAAGGACTCCCTGTTTTATGGCCTCTTCCATTTTGTAAAGTTCATTGTTCTCTGCCAGACTGTGATCAGTTCAGAGATGTCAGAGAGTCTGAGCTCAGGGATTGTGGTTTCACTGCACTGAGCACTGTCAGCTGCCTGCCTCTCACAGGAGGCGGGAGTTAGAGAAAGCACCCTCCCCTCACTCCCAGTTCACACACGTCCCAAAACCAAACTTGTAGCACCTCTGAGACACAATGAGTGCAGGTGGAGTACACTCTCCGCCACAGTCAAAGAGAAACTTGTGCACTGTCATACCCAGACAGTGGGGAGAATATGGAACTCACTCTCACAGGGTCTGGTTGACACAAAGACTGTTGGTGGATTGAGAACAATTTGCATGACAATTAACCTTTGTCACATTCTCTCTCCTGCCCTCCAACTTCCCCATTGCTTGCTTCCTCTCGTTCTTCTCTTAATTACCTTGAATTTATGACAGTTCTGACTTTGCTCAGCTTTGATGAGGCGTCTTCGTCAGGTTTCTCTCTCCAAACAAACTGCCTGAGTAGCTGAATTTTTCACTCCCACCTCCCAGAATGTGTGGTCTTTTGCTTTTGTGTGTTGAAGTGAAAGCTGAATAAACAGGTGAGGGAGAAAGGAACTGGAACACCCAGGACAGGTGGAGGGACAGGTCATGGTGAGGAAGCAGGGAGGTTACAGAAGGATCTGGACAGGTCAGGGGTGTGGGAAAAGAAGTGGCAGATGTCAGACACTGGAAAAGTAGGAGGTTACACACTCTTACAGGAAGAACAAAGGCTTCGGCTCTTTCTTAAATGAGAAAAGCTTTGGAAATCTCCAACACAAAGGGACTCAGGCGTCCCAGTTCAATATACTAGCTTCTCCTCCAGCTGGAACACTAACACTGACCTGCTGGGCTGAATGGTCTCTGTCATTCCTTTGACGGTTGGGTTGATGTTGCTGAGAGCAACATCTACTGATCAAGATGTGTGCTTCGGACATTGCTGGATTTGAACTGGGACTTTTCTAGCTAGGTTAAGAGCTGCCTCCATCTGGCAGCACACAGTAATGTGCAACTTATACTTGTTACCAGTCAGATCATTTCAATTCAATATTCTTCACATCTCACCTTTCGACATCACCTCAAACTGAATGGAAAAGTGACAACAGTTTGAAATTATTGCGTAAGTTGCAAATGTCTGGAGGACATGGAAATTGCTTGCCATTGAGTCCACCTCAGCTGTGAAGGTGTTGAAATTGTTTGCTCAACCATTCCTTAGCTCAGGTCAAAACAATGGCTGCAGACGCTGGAAACCAGATTCTGGATTCGTGGTGCTGGAAGAGCACAGCAGTTCAGGCAGCATCCATTCCTTAGCTCAGGTCAAAGCAATGGCTGCAGACGCTGGAGACCAGATTCTGGATTCGTGGTGCTGGAAGAGCACAGCAGTTCAGGCAGCATCCATTCCTTAGCTCAGTCCCGCTACTTGAGCTTTATCCTCCTTCCCATTCTCACAAACTTATCTCATTTCCTTTGCAAATCATAGAATCATAGATTCCCTCCAGTGTGGAAACAGGCTCTTCGGCCCAGTAAGTCCACCCCAACCCTCCGAAGAGGAACCCACCCAGACCCATTCCTCTATCCTGTTCCTCTACATTTCTCTGGATTAGTCCACCTAGCCTATCCATCCCTGAACACAATGACCAATCCAGCCTAGTGTACACATCTTTGGACTGTGTCTCAGTTATTTGTTTCAGCTATCCCCTGTGAGAGATGTGATCTAAGTGCAAGTGCTTTTGAAAGCGAAGCTCCATGTCTTTGAGGTGCCCACTTGTTTGTTTTCAGGAGTCAGTGATGGGTGAAACAAAACAAAGCTTGTTGTCTGTGAGCTGTTGTCAGGGCCCAAAACATTGAGTGCCCACAGTCAGACCAAACTTGAGAAGGCACTGAATGGAGGAACTGAGTATGTCTACAAAGTGGAGAGCATTAGCAGAGCTTCAGACATCAGTGTCCACTCTGGGCACTATGATGGACCAGAAGTTGTCCCATTGAAGTCTGCCTGAACATTGCAATGGGGTGTTTCACAGGAAGTCTCAAGCCAACCTTAACATATTGACCACATATTCCTCCCCAAGTAGATCCTGTTCTGCTGCAATACTTTGGGAAGTCCAGTGAGAATCTTTCATCCAACAGGCTCTCTCAACATACCCCTGATGTGATTTACAGAAACACAGCATTGTTTGGAGCAGTTGATGAACTTTTAACAATATGACTTCTACCCAGGTGAAGATTTGAAAGTTAGGTGAGGCTGACCAGACACGAAAGATCTGCTGCCCAAGATCCTACCTTCAGCAAACGTGTCAGCAACTTGAAACCCTGTCCACACAAACCAGCATAAACAGAATAAACCAAAGAACTGCAGATGCTGGAAATCAGAAACAAAAATAGCCACTGTCAGGAACCATCAGCAGATCCTGTAGCATCTGTGGAGAGAAAGCAGAGTCAACGATTCCGATCTAGTGTGTGTGTGTGTGTGTGTGTGTGTGTGTGTGTGTGTAAAGTGGAGAAGGAGCCTAGGGAAGAGAACAAGTGGGCAGACAAAGGATTGGGTCAAGATCAGGCTGGGGTCATCATTTGCCCCTGATGGGGACGATGACAGGCTAACAATGGGTTGTTTGTGGCAGCAACACAACTGTCTTTAAGGCTTGATCTGTGCAACATGGAAGAAAGCATTCAAGCCTGAAAATGATCCAACTCAATGTTGACTGAAGAGCCATTGATTCCCACAGGTTAACCTGTACCCATTCGTTTGTCTGGCATAGTGCTGTTCTCTCTCTCTCTCTCTCTCTCTCTCTGTCTCTATGTCTCTGGGCTCCATCTCCACCTATCATTTACTTCTTCCCTCTCCCTCTATATATCCTAATTGTTTCCTGGCTACCATTGGTTCTGAAGAAGGGGAACTGAAGTTGAGATGTTCATTCTGTTTTCTCTCTGCAGATGGTGCCCGGACCTGCTGAGTTTTCCCAACAATTTCTGCTTTCGTTGAGGTAACATGTTAGAACACAGAACAGAGAACGTTACAACACAGTACAGGCCATTCGGCCATCGATGTTGCACCGACCTGTGAAATTAATCTGATCTAACTACACCGTTCCATTATTATCCATATGTATGTCCAATGCACATTTAAATGCCCTTAACATCAGCGAGTCTACAACTGTTGTAGCCAAGCCATTCCATGCCCCTAATATTCTATGAGTGAAGAAACTACCCCGATATCTGTCCTACCCCTCAATTTAAAGCTATGTCCCCCAGTGCTAGCCTTCATCATCCGAGGAAAACGGCTCTCACTGTCCATCCTATCCAACCCTCTGATTATCTTATACATCTCAATTAAGTCACCTCTCAACCTTCTTCTCTCCAACAAAAACAGCATCAGTTCCCTTAGCCTTTCATCATAAGACCTTCCTTCCATACTAGGTAACATCCTAGTAAATCTCCTCTGAATCCTTTCCAAAGCTTCCATATCCTTCCTATAATGCGGTGACCAGAACTATACACAATACTCCAGGTATCACCTTACCAGTATCTTGTACAGCTGAAGCATGACCTCATGACTCCAAACCTCAATCTTCCTGCCAATAAATGCCAACACACCACCTGCCTTCTTAACAACCCGATCAACCTGGGTGACAACGTTCAGGGATTTATGCACCTGGACACTAAGCTCTCTCTGTTCATCTACACTGCCAAGAATTTTACCATTAGCCCAGTACTGTTCCTTCTTCCAAAGTGAACTACGTCACACTTTTCCACATTAAATTCCACTTGCCACTTCTCAGCCCAGCCCTGCACCTTATCTATGTCCCTCTGTAACTCATAGGCACTATCCACAACTCTGCCTTTGTGTCATCCACACGTTTACTCACCCATCCTTCTCCACCCACATCCAGATCATTTATAAAAATGGCAAGCAGCAGTGGCCCCAAAACAGATCCTTGTGGTACCCCACTGGTAACAGCTCCAGGATGAACATTTCCCAACAACCATCACTCTCGATCTTCTTTCAGCCAGCCAATTTCTAATCCAAACCACTAAATCACCTTTAATCCCAAAACTCCGTACTTTGTATAATAGCCAACCATGTGGAGCCTTATCAAAAGCCTTACTGAAGTCCCTATACACCACATCAACTACTTTACCTTCATCCACCTGCTTTGTCACCTTCTCAAAGCACTCAGTAAGGTTTGTGAGGCACAACCTACCCTTCACAAAGCCATGTTGACTATCCTGAATCAACTTATTCCTTTCCACATGATTCTAAATCCAATCTCTTCTGACCTTTTCCAACACCTTACCATGACCGAAGTAAGGCTCCCTGGCCTATAATTACCAGGATTATTACAACTCCCCTTCTTAAACAAGGGAACAACATTTGCTATCCTCCAATCTTCTGGCACTACTCCTGTCAACAATGATGACATAAAGATCAATGCCAATAGCTCTGCAATTACTGCCCTGGCTTCCAAGAGAATCCAAGGATAAATCCCATCCTGCCCAGATGTCTTATCTATTTTCAGATCTTCCAAAATTGCTAAAACTCCCTTTTTGCTGAAGAAGGGCTCATGCCCGAAATGTCGATTCTCCTGCTCCTTGGATGCTGCCTGACCTGCTGCGCTTTTCCAGCAATACATTTTCAGCTCTGATCTCCAGCATCTGCAGTCCCCACTTTCTCTTTGTCAAAACCCCCTCTTTGTCAACCTCAATCCCATCTAACCTTGTAGCCTGGGTGTCCGTATTCTCAATAACATTGCCCTTTTCCAGTGTGAATACTGACAAAAAGTATTCATTACGCACTTCCCCTCTGTCCTCTGATTCCACACACAACTTCCCACTCCTGTCTTTGATTGGCCCAAATCTTACTCGAGTCACTCTTTAATTCCTGAGATACTGAGAGAAGAATGACTAGATGTTGATGGGAAATGGGAACCCATCTGCTTGTGACTGTGATAACCCAGAATGGACCATGGAACATGTTGGCATCAATAGCCAGTACAACAATAGAATTATCATTGATCGTATATACCCTACAGTGT
Source organism: Hemiscyllium ocellatum (assembly GCF_020745735.1). Lineage (NCBI taxonomy): Eukaryota > Metazoa > Chordata > Chondrichthyes > Orectolobiformes > Hemiscylliidae > Hemiscyllium > Hemiscyllium ocellatum. The sequence continues at coordinate 20,341,361 of NC_083448.1, forward strand.
GGAAGCAGGCCATTCGGTCCATCAAGTCCACAATAACCAACTGAAGACCCTCTGACTCAGAGCCACCCCCTCTACTCTATCACTGTAATTCTGCATTTGCTATGGCCAATCCACCTAACCTGCGCATCTTTCGAGTTTGATTTCTGCGGAGGATACCCATGGCAGGCACGGGGATAATGTGCAAATTCCACCCTGACAAATACAAAGGATGCAATACTCTGCCAGTCCTGAGACAAATATCTGATTGAAACACCAACATTATTGTTAGTGCTGTATAACAACTCCAGCCAGAGGCCCAAGATTGACTCTTGGGATGATAGAGTTGGCTGGTGAGGAGAGGCTGAATCAAACTTGATCTGAAATGCCATCATGATCTGTCACAGATGCAACAATAGGCATTTTGCCTTCACGAGGGGGTTTGTACCTGATAAGGCAATGCTTCTCTTAGTTCCGTAACATGACAAACAGATGTGGGTAAGGTTATACTAAAGGATTCGATCAATGTTTATTCCATTCCCTGGAATCTACATATATTCCAGTCATGGGTGAGATTACTCCATGAAGGCTGGTAACCTGTCACTAAGTCACCCTTTATTTACGCTTGTATAATACAAGACACAGACCCAGCTAGCTCAGATTGAACAGAACCCGCTGTTTTTATCTGTCAGCCAGGAGTCCCTGATGGAAACAGGTTAACAGTCTCAAATGGGGAACTCAGATTCTATGAGGTGCATGTGGCTACCATTGCTCCAATCACTAGCGCTGCCATTTCTGAGCAATGTGGCATTGCTTCTCTCAGTGTATCATGCTGCAAGTTGGAGACTGAGACCTGTACAACCTCAGGTCCCATGCCGTGAGACAGCGATGATCTGCAAGTTGGAGACTGAGACCTGTACAACCTCAGGTCCCATGCCGTGAGACAGCGATGATCTGCAAGTTGGAGACTGAGACCTGTACAACCTCAGGTCCCATGCCGTGAGACAGCGATGATCTTGTGAGCATGTCCCTGAATGTTACACACTTGCTGTGAGGCTGAACAAACCACAACAGGGCAGTACACCCTGAGGTTTAGATTCATGACAGGTGATCCCTTAGAAATATTGACTAGACTCAGAGGGTTTGACAGGGTCACCACTGAGATATTGCTTCTCACTGGCTGCAGGGGCCAGTACATAAGGACACAGACTCCAGATTAGTGCCTGACCTGAGGAGAAACAGTGGGCTCTGAGTCTCTGGCATTCTCCAGTGGAGACCGACGGATGCTCACTCATTCTGTTTCGTGAAGATGATACTTTTAGTCTGTAATGGAATTGCAAATATGGGGATTCAGTAGGGAGGTGGTAGGACAGAAAACCAGCCATGGTTTCAGCCAATAGGAAAGCAGTCTCGAGGGGCTGAATGGATGACGTCTGCCTAAAACACAGTAAGTGCAGAGATTGATTTATTTATAAAACTGGGGACTCTGGACAAAGCAATGTTTCTTCTTCATCTTTGTTCAATCATTGAGCAAACTGACATTAGAATATCGGCTTCAGGGCTTTCCTGTACCTCTGTGAGCAACACCACAGGAGATCCACTACGCAGTGTTTTCACACATAAGCACTGGAATTGCAGTTTAGACTATTTATTCAAGAGACGTATTTTCCCTTGGCCGAGCAAGGCACTAGGAGGACAGCGAATCCTCAAGAAAACTCCATGAAATCTCCTGTCCATCTGAGCTCCTCGACTTTGGTGTTTCACAACCTGCCTTACACTGCCACCCAGAGGGCAGGTTCTGTAATTACACCAATCAGGACCTTGGTGGCTTTTTGAAGATTGGCTAGCCCTGGTTTGCAGTGTCATTTCTGTTCAAGGGGGACTGCAGGAAACCTGGTAGACAACTTGTACACAGCAAACTCCCACAAAACAAACAGCAACGTGAGTACAGGAGTTTGGAGGTGTTGTTGTGGCTGTACAGGACGTTGGTTAGGCCACTTTGGAAATACTGTGTGCAATTCTGATCTCCTTCCTATCGGAAAGATGTCATGAAACTTGGACCATAAGACCATAAGACATAGGAGTGGAAGTAAGGCCATTCGGCCCATCGAGTCCACTCCGTCATTCAATCATGGCTGATGGGCATTTCAACTCCACTTACTCGCATTCTCCCCGTAACCCTTAATTCCTCAAGACATCAAGAATCTATCAATGTCTGCCTTGAAGACATTTAGCGTCCCGGCCTCCACTGCACTCTGCGGCAATGAATTCCACAGGCCCACCACTCTCTGGCTGAAGAAATGTCTCCGCATTTCTGTTCTGAATTGACTCCCTCTAATTCTAAGGCTGTGTCCACAGGTCCTAGTCTCCTCACCTAACTGAAACAATTTCCTGGTGTCCACTCTTTCCAAGCCATGTATTACCTTGTAAGTCTCCCCTTAATCTTCTAAACTCCAACGAATACAATCCCAGGATCCTCAGCCATTCCTCATATGTTAGACCAACCATTCCAGGGATCATCCGTGTGAATCTCCGTTGGACACGTTCCAGTGCCACTATGTCCTTCCTGAGGTGTGGGGACCAAAACTGGACACAGTACTCCAAATGGGGCCTAACCAGAGCTTTATAAAGTCTCAGTAGCACAATGGTGCTTTTATATTCCAACCCTCTTGAGATAAGTGACTACATTGCATTCGCTTTCTTAATCACGGACTCAACCTGCATGTTTACCTTTAGAGAATCCTCGACTAGCACTCCCAGATCCCTTTGTACTTTGGCTTTACGAATTACTTGAAAGGGTTCAGAAAAGATTTACAAGGATGTTGCCAGGGTTGGAGGGTTTGAGCTACAGGGAGAGGCTGAATAGGCTGGGGCTGTTTTCCCTGGAGTGTCAGAGGCTGAGGGGTGACCTTAGAGAGGATTACAAAATCATGAGGGGCATGAATAGATCTTTTCCCTGTGGTGGGAAAGTACAGAACTAGGTTTAGGATGAGAGGGGAAAGATGTAAAAGAGACCTAAGGGGCAACTTTTTCACCCAGAGGGTGGTGCGTGTCAGGAATGAGCTGCCAGAGGATGTGGTGGAGGCTGGTACAATTACAACATTTAAGAGGCATCTAGATGGGTATATGAATAGGAAGGGTTTGGAGGGATATGGGCCGGGTACTGGCAGGTGGGACTAGATTGGGTTGGGATATCTGGTCAGCATGGACGGGTTGGACCGAAGGGTCTGTTTCTGTGCTGTACATCTTTATGACTCTCTGACCAGATTGCCTGCTTCAGTCATATTAGTTGACTGATAAATATTTCTTTAATATAGCAGCAAAACATATCCTTTCCATTGACCTGAGGGTGCACACAGTGCCTTTGGTTAACTTGCTGTTCTGAAAGACAGCAGCTGGGATAGTGCAGTCCTCCCTTTGGGTAGCATTGTGAGTGTTCCCACTGAATGGGGATCTCCCAAGAATCATAAAGGTGTACAGTGTGAAAACAGATCCCTTGGTCCAACTCGTCCATGCCGACCAGATATCCCCACCCAATCTAGTCCAATTTGCCAGCATCCGGCCCATATCCCTCCAAACCCTTCCTATTCATATACCCATCCAAACGCCTCTTAAATGTTGTAATTGTACCAGCCTCCACCACTTCCTCTGGCAGCTCATTTCATACACGTACCACCCTCTGTGTTAAAAAATTGCCCCTTAGGTCTCTTTTACATCTTTCCCCTCTCACTCAAAACCTAGTTCTGGACTCATTCGCTGTTGGTGCTCCGAGTGTCTGGGATGTGAATTGTTGTGGGCTTTGGGCACTCGATCTGATGGTTTGGCTTCGGCTTTCCGTGCTCCTGACACGGTTTCCCGATGTGCCATCGAATGAATCTTCTGCCAACCCTTCAATGGGCAGAAGCCAGAGACTCCCACACGAGGCAGAGGAGATGATGGCCTGTTCAGGAAGGATTTAGGACATTCCTGAGGTGTTTTCTCTGTCATCTTGGGAATCTCTTGGCATGGCGGTTTTCCAGATGGAGTAGTTGCTTCGGGAGTCTGGTGTAAGGCACATGAGGAACACATCCCAGTCTGTGGAGCTGGTATGCAGTGAGGAGCACCTAGGCATGACTGGATTTGATTTATTGTTCTCATACGCACCTTGATTCAGTGAAAAGTTTTCTTTTATGTGCAGTCCAGGCACACCTTATTCTACCATTCAAAGTGTATGAGAGTAATAGAACAGAGCCAAGAATACAATGTGATGGCTGGGGAGAAGGTGTGCAAACAACAAGATCAACATTAAACTGAGAGTTTGAGAGGTCCATTCTAATAACAACGGGGAAGAAGCTGCTCTTGAATCTGTCAGTATGTGCGTTTAAGCTGTTGTATCTTCTGTCTGACAGAAGAGGTTGGAAGAGATGATAACTGGGATAGAAGGGGTCCTTGATGATATTGGCTGCCTTTCCAAGGATGAAAGGTTGGCTTGCCTGATGGTCTGACACGCTCTCTGCCCTTTCTTCTGGTCTGAGGTAAAGCAGTTACCATACCAAGTCATGATCTAACCTTACCAACCAGTCTACCATGCCGAACCCTGTCGAACACCTTGCTAAAGTCCATGTGGACAGCTCTGCCCGCACCGATGTTCTTGGTCACTTTGTTGTGGAACATGGTTTCCCAACACCCAACCCCATGCCAACTATTCTGACTCAGTCCTTACGTTTCGAAATGTATGTCAAACCTGTCCCTCAGAATCCTCTCCAACAACTTACCCACTGCTGAAGTTATCTTTATCTGAGACAGATTTGCCATCTTTGTGGTTCAGCGGGTTATTTTGATGTTCGTGACAGCTTGTGGAATAGTTGGGCTTGACTTGCTCATTTCCCCCTCAGGCTGTGACAATACTCAGGTGCTGGGGTCTGATCAGGGATGCTGGCTTTTCCACTCACTGCTCTATCTCCCACAGTCCCTCCAGATGTCGCCTGGATCTTGTTAACCAAACACAATTCCCCATCAAGTCCCTGCCACTACCTCCCTCATGGTGTTTTCTGAGTTGCTTGAGACAAAGTATTTGGAGTTGAGAGTGTGGTGCTGGAAAAGCACAGCTGGTCAGGCAGCATTGAGGAACAGGAGAATCGATGTTTCGGGCATAAGCCCTTCATCAGGAATGAGGCTTGTTGGCTAGGGGGCTGAGAGATAAATGGGAGGGGGGCGGTAGGGTTGGGGGAAGGTAGCTGAAAACGCAATTGGTAGATGAAGGTGAGGGAGAGCAAGGTTTGTGAAGGTTTGTAGCTCAGTTTGAGGTTTAGGGTGTAGGTTTGATATCCAGACGTTTCAGAAAACGAACAGGAAATGACATCACCACAAACCCCAGGAACCCCATCCAGGAGAAAGATACAAATAGAAAGCAGGAGACAACAGCTTCGCTTTACTTGGAGGTCCCCACTGATGAGGTGAGGGAGAGGTCGTAGGTTGGAGAGGAGGGTGGAGTGGATAGATGGGAAAGGTGATTGACAGGTCAGGAGGGCGGTGCTGAGTTGGAGGTTTGGGCCTGCGATAGGGAGAGGTGTTGGGGCTGGAGGAGGGGACAGTGATAAGGAGGGTTTCAGGGCTGGACAATGTAACAGATTGCGAGGGGTGCAGTGCATGTACACCACTTTTGCCTGTATCATTTCCCATCTCTCCCCAAACCATTTCCCTGAGCTGATGCCATCACTCGTTGTTGTGTTGATACCATTAACTAATTGAACCATCCCTTCACAACGAGTCAGTTGCCTGTCATTCCTACCTATCCTCTACCCTTCATGGTTCATGTCCCAATCCATGCCACCCTGTAGCCATGGCTCTGTATCAGATACCAGACCAGTTCTCTCAGTTCATCTGTTATGTTCAAAAACTGTTGAATCCAGATTTTGTGTCTTTTATCCTTTTATTCTTCTTCTAACTTTGCATCTGTTGGTTTCCTTGTAGATTCCCACTGTCTTTCTCCCTTCCTATCACAGTCCATTAATCAATTGCCACATTGTTAGCATTCTGTCTGGTGTTGGTTCTCCTCTCTGATTTGCCACATCTTCCCCAATTGGATCCCACTGTTCTTCCACTATTTTATTTGACAAAGGGAGGTGAAGGATGGTGATATGAAGGTGCAGGCTCAAGCAGGAGGCTGATTCACACTTCCCTTGGCATGAAAGAAGTCAGGTATTTCAAAACGCTGCTGCCAAGGTCTCAGAGCTTCCTTCTATGCCCATGGAATAGAGTTCCCTCCACAAACCTCAACCACCTGCCTCTCATGCTTCCGACCTCCCTCTTTGAGAAGCTTTTGGTTTGTTGATAATTTATTTGGTGTCAGTTTTTGTCTGAGAAGACTCACCTGAAGGGCTTTGGGACAGTGGAGAGTGTGGTATTTCTGGGCTCTGTCCACAATGATGTCTGGAAGGTGAAAGAAGGTGCTGGCTCCCTCTCTGGCCCAAGCTGTTCACATCCTCCAGTTGTCTTCCTGGCATGGTGCCCAGGTCTGTTTTGTTCTTTCATGGGATGTTATCATCACTGGTCAGGCCAGCATTTATCACACACCCCTGGCTGGCCTAGACAATGTGATGGTGAGTTGCCTTTTTGAACTGTTGCAGTGTTAGGGTGTAGATACACAAACAGTTCTGATCGGGATGAAACTCCAATGACAATGACATTGAAGGAACAATGAGATTTTTCCGAGTCAGGATGGTGTGTGGTTTGGTGGGGAGTTCACTGATTCTTACCAGGTTTTCCCAATGTTTTAGAGATCACCTTTTTCCTCATCCTTTCCAAATCTGCATCAGTTTGAACCTCTGAAAACTCATCTGAAAGTAGATGGCATGGGCTGAATGGCTTGTTGCTATCCTGTAAGTTCCTGAATGGCTTGTTGCTATCCTGTAAGTTCCTGAATGGCTTGTTTCTATCCTGTAAGTTCCTGTGACTTGATGAAAGCCAAACAGGTCAATAAAAAAAAACTGAATGAATCTCAATGACTTGAGATCCAGTAAGAAGAAAATTATTTTTAAGAATGTGCTTTATAGTGAGTGATGCACCTTCATAACAACTTGGAGAAATTTCAGGAAAATATGTGACTCTGGTGAAAAAGCTGGAATACATAGCTGCTGCATCTTGGCATCTCTTCTTTGTGATACAGAACATAATTGGGATCTCAGGAAATTAATCTAACCCTTCATTCAGCTGTAGCCAGTGGATATCATTCAGTGATACCAGACAACGTGAGGCCCCCAGCTGTTTGATGCTGTGGATAGAACACTCTCTGACATTGCTGGACACAAAGGTTTGTGTCAGCAGCACCAGAGGTCACATGTTTCCACAAGGCCATGTGGTACGTGCCCTCCACCACAACACTAGACTGACACGGGGCTGTTGACCTGTTGCTTTCTTCATCCATATTCAAGGTTGAAGGTAGAGCCATATCAGACTTGAAACAGGCACTGCCTTTCTCTCACAACAACGCTGTCAGACCTGCTGACCTTTTCCAGCCTGCTTTGAATCTACAAGAAGAAAGCAACACGTCGACAGCATGTTATTTTGGATCTTCAGCATCCGCAACGCTGGTGTCTGCTCTGCTTTGCTATCCTTCACTTCGGCATCTCCTTACCTCCCTTTTCATGCACCCACAGCTGGACATCTATTCTCTCTCATCAAAACAGGAATTTCCTGTTGTCTGTTCCTGAATTTGCAATTGAAAACGAGCATAACTTGCTGGACATCCCAAGGAAATTAACAGCAGATTAGGAACAGTGACTGAATAAAAATAATCTCAGTAAAACAGCAGTCATGAGGTAATAATGGAACTTAAGAGTGACAAATCCCCAGGACATGACTGTTTCCATCCCAGTGTGTTAAAGGAAGTAGGGGGGCACACTGCAGATGTCCAACTATCATCTCTCAGAGTTCCCCAGATGCAGTAGTCATCCCTATGGATGGGAAAATTGCACGTCATTCTCCTTTTTAAAAGAATGAAATCTTGGAAAACCAGGGAATAACAGACCAGTTCATCTAACATGTGTGGTGAGGAAATAGTTGGAATCTTTCATCAATGAAGGAGAACTACAAAAATGTTCAGTTTATTAGGAAGAGTCAGTGTAGATTCATGACAGCTCGGTGATGCTAGACAAACCTCAGGGAATTTGTAGAAGATGTGACAAAGATCATGGGCAGGAGAATGTTTGTGAATGTTGGTTAGATGGACTCCAAAATTAAAACATAATGTTTAAAATGCACAGGACATCAGTATGACACTGAATTACAACTGGGGTGTTCCCCCCCACATTCTTATTTCAAATGAGCCTCTTTACAATTTTCCTCTAACCTGCAGGCATGCACTGACTACTTTCAGATTGAATCTGTGACAACTGTCCATTTATCACTCTAATTGCAAAGATCTATCCTCATTTTAAACAGTGCTGTTGTCGTGTGCTTGACCACTTCCGAGCTTTTCAGAAGCCACACGATTCGTTACTATTACTGATAATCTCAAGACAGGCAACTTCACAACAACTGATCGGGTGTTCGCTATTGTTTGACCGGATCAGGCAAAAAGTTAACCATTTGGTGACGACATTATTCCCAGTTCACCTTGCGTCATGCAACACTGCATGAAATTAACACATTCCCCTGCTGGAAGGTATTATTGTCCAAGTAGCAAACTTTGGAAATCTCTTTATACAGATCTCCATCTCTCTCCACTCTCTCTTCCTTGAAGATGCTGCATTAAAATGAAATCTAATCAAGAATTCAATCACCAGTCCTAATATTGTTACACACTCTGCGGGGTAGCCATTAACCAAGATAACAAAATATATTCAATGATATTCAAATTCAGAAATTACCAACAAGCCTCCACTCCTTGCAGCCTTCATTTTGACACAAGTGAAAATCAGCACAGATTACACATGAATTAAGAGGCTAATGATCCTTCAAATAAGAAGATAAATTTCACTTTCAGTAAAACGAAGATTTTTTTTCACAACTACAAATGTTCCCCCCTCAGCATTCATGGCATACACAGCCACACAATTCCTCAATCTTCTCTCATCCATGCAGGGTGGGGGGGGGAGTTCAAAACTCAGGGGCATACTTTTAAGGTGAGAGCAGAAAGATTTAAAAGGGACCTTTGTTTTTCACACAGAGGATGCTTCATGTGTGAAATGGACTGCCAGAGGAAGTGGTAGAGACAAAAAACCTGCAGATGCTGGAATCCAAGGTAGACAAGCAGGAGACTGGAAGAACACAGCAAGCCAGGCAGCATCAGGAGGGACAGGCAGGAGACTGGAAGAACACAGCAAGCCAGGCAGCATCAGGAGGCGGAGAAATCAATGTTTTGGGTGTAACCCTTCTTCAGGATTACCGTGGTGGATGCAGGTACAGTTAAAGCATTCACAAGACATTTGGACAAGTATTTGAAAAGGAAATATTTCGAGGGACTCAGGCCAAAACAGGGAAATGGGACGAGTTTAGTTGGGAAGCCTGGTCAGCATGGACGAGTTGGACCGAAGGGTCCATTTCTGCGCTGTATGACTTTCTGACTTCCAGAAAAATCTCACATAAGATAATGTTAACTCAAGCCATGGAACTGCAGTGTATTGCTGAAATAGCTGAGAAATAAGTTGAGTGGCAGGGATAATGGGGAGGTACTTAAAGTGGCAGGATGTAACTAGTGGTGTCCCACAGAGATCTGCATGAGGGCCTCAATTATTCACATAACAGGGGAGCCCTGATTTACAATGTCTCACTGACAAACACATATGCTTACAAACATGATCCCATGCAGGGGTGTAATTTTAAAGATATGGGATCTGAACATTTTTGAATGGTTACTTTATACTCACCTGCATTGTGTTCTGACTCATGTACAAATGGACTTGGAAACAGACTTGTTCACAACCCATGGATGGCTTGTATTTATTCATGACTTGTCTAGAAAGTTATTTCACCAAATTTCCTGATGACACAAAGGTTTACAAGATTGAAAGCTGGACTTTGGGGGAGACTTTGTGAGGCAGGATTATATAAGTTAGGTATTTTTCTCTCAAATGTGGAAGGTTGGGGTTTATCTGATCAAAGTCTCCACTTTTACAAAAAAAGGCAGGGAAAACAAAGATAAACTTTTCCAAAGGTTATTGATTCTTGAACTTAGGGCATAGTCTGAGAACCTGGGTCAGACCGTTCAGGAGAGACAAAAACAGATGTTGCTGGAAAAGCTCAGCAGGTCTGGCAGCATCTGTGAAGAGATCTCAGAGTGAACTTTCCAGCCCGGGGCCCCTTCCTCAGAACAGAAGAAGTTCTGAGGAAAAGTCAGTGGACCCGAAACGTTAACTCTGAGATCTCTTCACAGATGCTGCCAGACCTGCTGAGCTTTTCCAGCAACATCTGTTTTTGTTCCTGATTTACAGCATCCACAGTTCTTTCAGTTTTCATTCAGGAGAGATGTTCAGAAGCATTTCTGCACAGAAAGGGTCAGAAAGGTTGAGAGCTATTTTCCACAAATTGCAGTTGATGCTGGATCAGTTCATATTAAATCCAAGGTGGTTTTATTTTTGTTTAGCAAAGGTATTAATGAATGCAGATTTGGTGTTCAGCCACAGATCAGATATGATCCCATTGAATGGTGGAACAGGCTTGAGGGGCTGAATGGCCTACTCCTCCTTCTTTGTTCTGAGGATGAAGCTCCTTCCATTGCTGTCTGCACTGGAGACACTCGCTCAGATTTCTGCCATATCACTGCCTGAACCTGAAAGAGTGGCAAGTACATGGAACACAACTGCCTGATGTTTGTTTCCCATCTGGAAGGATAAAGAGAACAAGTGCATGACAGCACCACCAGCCAACAGAGCCCCACACCATCCTGACGTGGAACTACATTACTGTTCCTTCAGTATCATTGGCTCAAAACCCTGGAATTCACTTTGGCACAGCACCATAGGTGTCTGTGCACATCAGGAACTGAAGCTACTGAAGGCAGCAGCACATCGTCACTGCCAAGGATGGCCGACAGTTGCATCCTTATACAAAGAATTCCTTTTACAAAGCTCTTTACATTCTCTGTGCAAATTAAATGTCCACCTCTGCATTTGTAATAGAGTCATACAGCACAGAAACAGACCCTTTGGTCCAACTCGTCCACGTCAACCACATTTCCCACACTAAAGTAGTCCCACCTGCCTGTGTTTGGTCCATATGCCTCTAAAACGTTCCTACTCATGTACTCGTCCACATGTCTTTTAAATGTTGTTACTGTACCTGCATCTACTACTTCCTTTGGCAGTTCATTCCATGCCTCTCAAATGCAGTATAGTCAATACTAAATCAAGAAGGCTGCACTGTCACCAAGCAGAAAGGTAAGGTGCTGCTCCTGCAGCAATACCAACCCTGAGGATGGAGATGCTGTGTTGGAATGGCAGGCAACAGGAAGCTCAGGGGGTTTTTTTAACATGCAGAATTTAGGTGATCTGCAAGGTGGCGATTCCTCCAGGTTCACACTTCACCCGTTTTTTTGTGCATCCAACTGTTGTTCTCTCTGGGTCCTTCTCCACCTATTGTTTACTCCTCACAAGGGCTTCCTGATGAAGGGCTTTTGCCCGAAATGCCAGTTCTCCTGCTCCTTGGATGCTGCCTGACATGCTGAGCTTTTCCAGCACCATTCTAATTTTGACTCTAATCTCTAGCATCTGCAGTACCCACTTCTGCCTATTGTTTCCCCCTCCTGACCCACCCTGCACCTCAATGATATCATCCCAACCTTTCCCTGCCAGAAACAGTTTTGGAGAAGGGGCAATGGATCTGAAATGTTCTGTTTCTCTCTCTCTTTCAAAAGATACTGCCAGACCAGCTGAGTTTCTCTTATACATTATGTTTTGATACTACCCACTTGTTGGATTTTTTCCGCTGTTTATATGCTGAATGCCTCTTTGTGTGTGTTCCGATTAGATGCACAAGGTGCCTGTTCAATGCACGCACCCTGAACTGGGTGAATACATTGCTGCTGCACAACTTGCAACAATGATTTGGAGGTGCTGGTGTGTACAACGTTAAAAAATCACACAACAGCAGCTTATAGTCCAACAGATTTATTTGGAAGCACTAGCTTTCGGAGCGCTGCTCCTTCATCAGGTGGTTGTGGAAATTAAGATCGTAAGACACAGAATTTATAGGAAATGTTTACAGTGTGATATAACTGAAATCATATCTTGAAAAAGACCTGGATTGTTTGTTAAGTCTCTCATCTTTTAGAATGGCCATGTTGGTTTCAGTTCCTTCAACATGGTCATTCTAAAAAACGAGAGACTTAACAAACAATCCAGGTCTTTTTCAAGATATAATTTCAGTTATATCACACTGTAAACTTTTGCTATAAATTCTGTGTCTTCCGATCTTATTCTCCACAACCACCTGATGAAGAAGCGTCGCTCCGAAAGCTAGTGCTTCCAAATAAACCTGTTGGACTATAACCTGCTGTTGTGGGATGTTGAAAGTTGCAACAAGGTGCTGGATCACGTGATCAGACGGGGGGAGGATCGAAGGAGTGATCTCACGCAGGCGCGTCGGAGGGAAAGCCGGCCGCCGTCGTCTGGCGCAGGCGCGTCGGGGGAAAGCCGGCCGCCGTCGTTCGGCGCAGGCGCACGGCGGGCGGGTGTCGAGTCGCTCGCGGTCGGGGTTGGGGGGGGGAGAAGAGTCAGTGCGCAGGCGCGTGGCCGCGGACGAGCATGAATGGAGGAAAATGGCGGATCATGTGCAGGTACCAGGGATGGAGCCGCTAGCCGTGTGTGTGTGTGAGAGGGAGGGAGAGCCCCGGGCTGGGGGCTGCTGCTGCTGGAGAGAGGGGGATGAGCTGTGGTGGGGAGGGAGGAGGAGGAGGAGGAGGGGAACCCGCGGTTGGTGCCGTCCCCGCCACCGCCGGCTGCTGCGGGGGGCTCGGGGTTTGTTATGAGCCGCGGGCCCGGGGAGCGGGTTGCTAGGGGTAACCGGGGCCCCGGATATGGGCTCCTCCAAACCGCGCCGAGGCTGATGTCAACAAGTCCCAGCGCTGCTGCTGCTGCTGCTGCTGCTGGAGCTGGAGGTGGTGCTGGTGGCGGTGCAGGCGCTGGGCCTTGGAGCTGGTCAGCCCTTCTTACAGCCAGTCTCCATTCTTCACCCACACACACACACGGGGGGGGGGGTAAAAACACCCCAGCCTTCTCACCGTCCACATCCCAGAATCAAATCTCATTCTGCTGCTGCATTGCCAGACCGTGCTCGCTTTTCTTTTTGGTTTTTGCACACACTTCCCCCCCCACCCCCCCTCACCTTTTATTTTTTTTGCATTAAACCAGAAAGGTTCGTTTGCCACAAGGTTGAACGCGTTTGAAATGCAACGTGACTGCTGTTTTCGGGGGTCCTTGCAAACTAACTTGATTCCCCCCGTTGCTGCATCAGCGGTGCAGAACTGGGAGGTTTAATGCACAGCGCAGAGCCGCCAGTGTTGCATTGTCACCTGAGCTCGTTTTGACGTTGTCACTTGTTTTGTTTGAAGGCAAGTTCTTTCTCTTCTGAATGCAGATTGTTGATTTGTTATTGGGCGGTTCTGAATTGGCTTGGATCTCTATCCAGGGAAAAAAAACGTCGGCCATAAATATGATGTTTCATTAATATTTCAAGGATATTCACGATTTTATCACCTCCTTATGGCATGTGCCACTTCTTTTGCTTCCACCTTCGCATTCCAGGTCTGACTTTCTTTTTGTTTTTATTTTCCATCTCTGCTGTACATATCCAAGCTACAGTTCTCATTCATTTCCACCTTTCTCCTGTCTGTTAATTATTTTACTCACTCCCTTGAGATATCATGGAAATGCCTTCGCAGAAAGAAAACAATTATCATGTCAAGTTGTCCCTCATTTGCAGCTACTATGTGTATGTTCCAGCTCCTCCTGTTCCCATGTTTGGTTTTGTGTTTAAAAAGAAATCCACTTCTCAATGATGAGCCGATCTTACGTCTCGTCTTTTGTTACCAGTGTCTTTTCACTGATAACTTGATCTTGTGTTCCATCTTTCACTTCTACTGAAGTTCCATAAGGTCTACAATGAACATTTGTACCAGAGGAGCTGAAGTATTCATGTTTATACCTGTTGCTTGGGAGATGCTGGCTGTCTTAAAGTTTTTTTTGCTGTTATTTTGATTTGGCGACTGTTGATGAACAGCCTTATTTGTCTGTAATGAGCCCTCAACAGATGAGAGCAATTGGCATGTTCCCTGTGAGTATAAAAATTAGTTTGTAGTTTTACAATAAACTTTATCTGTTCAACTTAGTTTGTGCACTTATCAGTTGAATGAATTATACTTTTTGCTTTGTTGTTTACTTATATTTGCTGTTCCCAAAGTTACTAAAATTGTAATCAATTAGCATTGATTGAGCTTGTGTTTTGCTTGTGTGGAAGTCTGTTTGGAAAGTTTGTGCAGTGGAATCTAGTTTGGCTTGTTTATTAAATCATTGTGTTACAGTCGTTGTGGTGATCTGTATGTTTTGATTTGCTTTGTCACCTGAAACCGAAGAGATTTGCTGATTTGTCCTGAAACTTGTGTCTGTTTTTTTTAGAAAACACTTTTTCTCATGGTAGGTGTGTTTCTGATGTGGCTGCAATCTATTACCCATCCTTGAAAGACAAAGGAACTTCTCCTTGGCTCATTAGAGCCCTGATGGTGATGGTGCTTTCAGCCAGGAGCTCCCGAATCTGTTGCCATGTCCAGTGAATGAATTGCCAATTTCAGATTGGGTCCCGTTGATCTCTGTGTTACTGCTGTTACTCTTGTTGCTGGCCTGCTAGCTGCTGGTCATCACTGAGTTCAGTATTATTGGTTGTCGTTGTAATTTTGTCCCAGCACCACCTCAGAATCTTGCAAGCTTTTCTTCTGTAACTTCATTTTTCTTTGATGAACCAAGCACATGAATCACTTAGGAATTGATCAGTCACCAGAAATGAGTTCCTGATGTGGAGAGTGATTGGGGTGTTGCACTTGCTGCCCCAAAGAGTGAGAAATTGTCCAGGAACCAAGGTGCTCATTGAGTTCAGGCTCGTGAATGTTGTACTGCTTCCTTGGAGGTAAAGTCTGTCAAATGGTTCGGTACATTGATTACTTCATGTCATTAATCTTGACCAGGATTGTCAGTTCACAACGCTTCACTCATCACAGTGAGGATCTGGGCCCCCAGTGTTTGCTTGATGGAAAAGTAGAGGTATGTTTTAGATCTTTGGTATGTGATTGAAGGAGCTGCTCTTGAGTCTCCAAGACAGCAATGCAGTTTGCAAGGTATTGTTATCTTGTTAGGTTATTCCCTCAACCCCTGCTGAAAGTGCACCGTTGCAGCAGCTGGACATCTGCAAGACCAAATGTGGGAAGAGGAGGAGCTGGAACGTACACATAGTAGCTGTAAATGAGGGACAACTTGACATGATAATTGTTTTCTTTCTGTAAAGGCATTTCTATCATCACTCAAGGGAGTGAGTAAAATAACTAACAGCCAATGACTCTGAGTAAGTTGTATTTTCATACTTCAGGATGTCCCTGAGTCCGTTAACAGCAACATGATAAATAACAAAATATAATCACAATAAGAAGAACAGACTGTGGAATTTGAATTGCCAGGTCCAGAAGCAAGAGGATTAAGGGGCAGACCATTGGTATGATGAAGAGAAATGTGATAACCAACAGGTATACAACCTGTTCCCCAGGAACAGCAGTGAGGTCAATAGTCAGACCACCAGTTTTACTGGTTTGAAGAAGAGTCCGAGCAGACTTGGAATGTTAATTGTGTTTCCCTCTTCACAGATGGTGCGAGACTTGCAGAGTTTCTCCACCACTTTTATTTATTTCAGATTTGCAGTGTCTGCAGTATTCTGCTTGCTTGAGCTTTCATGGTGTTTGCAGGGAAATGAGTGTGGGTCAATACTGTGGTCGAATTTGGCTGCCCTACAGAGTGCATGGGCTCTGTATACAATATGTCAAGATTGCATAGTGCAGCACTGCACCCTTCTGCCTGAAATGGTTGCATAGATGAGCCACTCATTTCATCTGATTTGAAAGCAAGAGAGATTCTTCTGTCACCGAGTGATGCTGACAGCTAACAATACTAACATTCCTTCATCTCCAAAGGAACAATGTGTGGTAACTGAGCAAGTGTCAAAAAAAAAACAACTGTCAAAAGCATCTCTGCAGAAGCCCAGAATTCTGGATGAAATCGCTTTAAGTGCATGTTGAACAAGAGTGTGAAATGAAGTTCATTTCTTGCACTGATAGAGGGAGATATCTGATTACAACAAGGTGCAGTACAACTCCCTGAGGTCCTTGATGGATGAGTGGCCCAGTTGGATGCTGCGATTGGGAGATGTTTGGTTGCGGATTTGGGGCATATGAGATCATTGGAAAAGTCTCTTTATCAGAATTGATGATGCAAAACATTGTCCAAGTGCAAACCAGATCTTTGGTTTGAAAAATGAGTGTTCACATTTTGAACATGGGTGAGGTGTGTTGAAATCATCAACAGATTTGTATGTCCTATATTTCATTTGTTTAACTTGTTCATGGGATGTCATTACCTTGGAAAAGGTGGTTGTGAGCTGCCACCTTATAACCACTGTGCAACAACACCAACAATGCTTGTTTGGAAGGAACTGGCAGCATTTTGACCTAGTGACTACAAAGGAACCGTTTGGTCTGTGGCCTGGAGGGGAACTCGAGGAGAATGCAGTTCTCATACATCTGTCATGTCCCTTCTCGGTGTTAGAGGTTGCAGGTTTAGAAGGGCATGTTGGATGAGCCTTTGTGATTATTTGCAGTGCATCTTGTAGATGGTGTGCACTTGCTAGTCTTTCTTAGTGAGCAGAGTGAATGCTTAAAGTTATGGATGGTGTACGAATCAAGTGGACTTTGCCTGATTAGTGTTGTGCTGCTTGTGTTTTTGGAGAAACAATCGTCCAGGCAAGTGAGAAGTACTCGATCGTACTCTGGACTTGTCTTGCCGATGATAGCACTGGGGAGACTGGAGGTGAGTTACACAATGAAGAATTCTGAGCCTTTGTACTGTTGCTGCCACAGTAGTTACATGGCCATTTGAGTTCAGTAGCTAAAAACAGTGACTGCAGGTGCTGAAAACCAGATTCTGGATTCGTGGTGCTGGAAGAGCACAGCACTTCTGGCAGCATCCGAGGAGCAGTAAAATTGGCATTTTGGGCGAAAGCCCTTCATCAGGAATACAGCTGTCTTCCTGATGAAGAGCTTTTGCCTGAAACGTCGATTTTACTGCTCCTCGGATGCTGCCTGACCTGTTGTGCTCCTTCCAGCACCACTAATCCATTTCCGTTCAGTGGCAACCCCCAAGATGCTGATAGTGGGGTAATCAGAGATCGTCATGACATTGAATATCTAGGGGTGGTGGTTAGATTTTCTCTCTTTGGAGATGGTCGTTCCCTAGCACTTGGGTGACACCAGCATGGGATTGGATTAGATTAGATTAGGTTCCCTATAGTGTGGCCTACCAGTCCACACCGACTCTCCGAAGAGTAACCCACCCAGACCCATTTCCCTCTGACTAGTGCACCTTACACCATGGGCAATTCACCAAACTTGCGCATCTTTGCACAGTGCAGGACAACCGGAGCACCCGGCGGAAACCGGAGCACCCGGCAGAAACCGACGCAGATCCAGGGAGAATGTGCAAATTCCACACAGGCAGTCGCCTGAGGCTGGAATTGAACATGGGACCCTCATGCTGTGAGGCAGCAGTGCTAAGCACTGAGCCAAAGTGCTGCCCATTACTTGCCACTTCGATAATCCCAAAGCTTGAGATACTAAGTGTTGCTGGATGTGCACTGCTTCAGTATCAACTGCTGCTGATTGTTGTGCAACTATCACTTCCAGTCTTCTGATAGTGGGAGCTGAAGATGGTTAGGCCAAAGTGAAGCATAATATTCTCAGATTCCCAATCCCAGCATGGCATACAAAATCAACACATTGTCTCTAAGTACTGGAAATAATTAATTCAACCTGTACCTTTCATCTTAACCATGGAATTAACATATTATGAGCATCTTCAATCTGAGGCTACCTTTCAGCATACTTAATGGATGCAATCATGTTCAGGATGTGTATTGATCTTGAGATTCAAGTTCTTTTGAGTGTTAACGTGTGTTTTCCATGACTGGATAAGCCCAGTGACCCTTTTGTGTCATGTGTAATTGCTGGGTTTTCAGGAGGGTGTAAATGTTGACTTTTCCAGTAAAAGGCAGTGCAGGACATGGGGTGGTAATGACTGCCCAGTTTGCTATGTGCCCGTGTTAGTCAGGTTTGCACCCTTTCTGGAGACCTGGTTCAGCACTGTTCGGATTTATTGGTGGGTTGGTGTGGACCGATGAGGCATTGCTTCTTGTGACCTGCCTAAGTTCTACGTGTGCAGAGTAAATAATTCTCTCCAAATGCTGGCATGTCCTGAGATCTCACTCAGGACATGATTCGCAACCAAATATAATTGTTTTGGGGCAGGGGTGGGGGGGGTGAAGCTGGAGTGGAAGAGAGAATAAAACTTTGCAACTGGAGAGGAAACAATAATGATATGTAATTGGAGGCTGAAGCCTTAGCTCCTCAGATTGGTCAGCCTCCCATCAAAGAAACCAATCACGATATGTTCCTTCTGAGAAATGATTTAGAAAGTCAACAGGGTGAAGTTTCCCCCTGTAATCCAGGTTGTACAAGCTGGATCTGAGACCAATGAAATAGCAGGCCCAAACTTACAGCATAGAAACAGTCATTTTGGATATCCTGCTCTTTCATGCTGCCCACCGATCTCCAACAGTATTGATCTGCGGTTGAATATTTTGAATCGCACTGACACACGCTGCACCTTGTAACATTTCCCAGCTTCTGCCGCAATTGGCAATCAGTTTTTGCTTCTCTCCGAGGTGACTTGCTTCACAATGCAAGCTTTTCCTGGTGGCTTCGAAATTGCTCAACCAATAATAAATTTCCATCAGAAATGTTTGTTTTTGTTCAAAAATCTGCTAACGTGTATAAATCTTGCCATTGTCTTTTGTATTCCATAGAATACTAGCATCAGGTTACATAGCATTACAATCGAACACTCAGGAGCTTGGCAGCATTTTGGTGGATCTGGGCTTGCCTCTTTCAAAGAACAATCTACTTTTTATAAAGTGTGTGATCTGAAGAGTTTTATTTTGGCATATGCAGGCATTTACTCTGTGCTTTTAACTTCGCAAATTATCGGATTCTGACTGAGGGGTAGGTTGGTAGGAGGCTAGAGGAAGGTGGCTGGAGGTATCAACAAGAAGTTAAGATTCAGGAGGCTTTTACAAGTACAGAGAGGTCCAGGGAAAGAGTACCACTGGTCGGGTGTAGCATGATTGTAAGTTACTGTTCAGCACCATCGATGTATCACAGAGGTTGTGAAGTAGGGCGGGGGTGTCTGGTGGAATAAATCATTCAAGACTTTTATGCCCTTGTAATGTGAGTAGTTGATTCCATAGGTGAGTTCAATGATCAAAGTTCATGAAAAAGGAC
Organism: Hemiscyllium ocellatum; assembly: GCF_020745735.1. Classification (NCBI taxonomy): domain Eukaryota; kingdom Metazoa; phylum Chordata; class Chondrichthyes; order Orectolobiformes; family Hemiscylliidae; genus Hemiscyllium; species Hemiscyllium ocellatum. Next base: position 20,360,901 of record NC_083448.1, read on the forward strand.
ATCATTCTCCTTTCCATGGAATTCCCATTGCCACAGAAAGTAAAGCTCTGCAGAAATGAGGATGATTTGTTTGACTGTGGGATGTGCAATCTCACAGCTTTCCCATTCGGCAGGACAGTGGCTGTCATCGTTGAAAAGCTGGCAAAGAACAATAGCAGACAGTCCTGTCAGCCCTGTGGAGTTTTCTCTGCTGCTGTCACAGGTCCAGTGCAAAGATTGTGAGAGCTATCCCCCCTCAGCCACAGCCTGACCTAGTGATACTTTTGGAATCCTATTTTACAATGTCTCGAGCGACCGTTGTCCAGTTCTCCCCCTCAGTCACAGCAAAATACTCTCAGACACAGTACGGTTTTACCTCTGTCTTTATTCCCGTCCCTGGAGGGAGAGAGAACTATCACCTGTGTGCACAGAGACCTGGGTTCCTGGTTTTCTCTGGAACAGTACTTTCTTAATGAACTACACAGTCATTTTACAGCGAGGATCATCCAGATAAGGCAATATGTATATTGATTGGGTGACCATTATAATCAGCAAGTATCAATATCAAAGGTTAAGCCGTCTGGTGTTACACAATGAGTGTTCTTAACCTTAACCAGCTCAGCATAATGAATACTTTTCACCTTGTTAAACTGACCTTACTTTTTAAGAAGGAGAGTCCTTGCATGCACGCGCACACACTGGTCCAGCTCCCTCACAAGCCAGCTCTGAGTGTTAAGGTGTCTGACACTCCTTTTTTTTAAATTACCCCCACACTACTGCCTAACTGCGGTAGTGCTTATTTTTTTCCCCAGCACCCATGTGTGTGAGCAGGTGTGAGACACAGTGAAAGACACAAGGTGACGAATCTTTATTCAAATTCCCACCACTGGAAGAAAGGAAACACCCGAGTGGCCAACGACAAGCAATGCCCTTCACGTTAAAGGACATTGCTGTGTGATCAAACAGTGAAGGGGAGGGCAGGGATCAAATCAAAATCGAGTTGGAGAGGCACATAATGCACTCCACTGCCTGCAGAGCCCACCTCTCCCTGAACAACTCCAGGGTGTCAGTGGAAAACTGACCTTATATTCCAATATGGTTAAATAGCTCGACATAATGACTGCTTTTCTACCTTGTTAACCCACTACCCTTGCCTCCAGCACCCCATTGTTAACTGCAAGTTTTTATCTGATCTGAGTCGTGCTTAGCTGAACCTTTCATTTCACCAAACTCAGAACTTAACTCTTTCCCTACCTGCTCATACCTGATCCCCCACACCCTTGGGTATGTGCTGTCCCACCAGAAGAACTAATCCTACACAGGTGGCACTAAAATGATATATATTTGGACGAGAGATACTCTGGAGATCCTCAATTACCAACTTTGGTCCCAATGAAATCTCATGGTGTCGGGGTAAAGATGGAAACCTCCCACTACCTATCAAATACTATTTTCCCTCAGCTAACGAATCTGTCCTCTTCCATCTTGAATACCAGTAGGAGGAAGCACTGCAGCTGGCAAGGGCAGAGATTGTACTCTGTGTAGTTGACTTCAGTATCCAGCACCATCAAAACAGAGCTGTGCGACTGGGTTTGTGGCAGCTGATGAGGAAACCAACATGAGGGGAAAATAAATAACCTGATCTCGTGCTCACCAATCTGCCTGTTTCGGGTGCATCTGGATGAATAATTTTAGTAATAATGACTACTGCACAGTCCTTTCGCGACCAAGTCCTGCCTTCACATTAAGTATATCCTCCATCATGTGTGACCCGATCACTGTGGGAGAGACGTCACACATAGTCAGTAACTGAGGACTCTGCATCCTTGAGCTGCTTTGGGCCATTAACAGCAGAAACATTCTCCAGCACAATCTGCACCCTCAAGGCCCAGCGTATCTCCCACTTGACCGTTATCACCTAGCCAAGAGACCATCCATAGTTCAATGAAATCTGCAGGAGGGCTTGCCAGGAAACCAGCAGGTATACCTGGTGAAGCTACCATGCAGGACTATTTGTGTGCCAAGTAGCAAACAGGCATCTGACAAGGTAAAGCTAATCTGTGACCAACACACCAAATCAGAACTCTTGCAGCCACACTGTATCAACTCATGAATGATGGGGACCAATTAAACCGTTCATTTGCAAGGAAAGATCGATAAATATCCCCGTCCACACTGATCAGAGAGTCGCACATGAATGCACAAATTCAGGCTCACCATTCACAACAATCTTCAGTTAAATGTGGCCAGTGAATTGTCCATCTTGGCTTTCTCCAGAGGTCCCCAGCATCACAGATACTAATCTTCTGATAATTTGATTCACTCCCGGTGTTATCATGGAATGATTCAACTGCCAAGGGCTGAGGAGTGGCAGATGGAGTTTAATTTAGATCACTGTGAGATGCTGCATTTTGGAAAGGCAAATCAGAGCAGGATTTTTACACTTAATGGTCAGGTCCTGGAGAGTGTTGCTGAACAAATAGATCTTGGAGAACAGGTTCATAGTTCCTTGAAAGTGGAGTCATAGGTAGATAGGATAGTGAAGAAAACACTTGGTACACTTGTTTTAATTGGTCAGAGCATCGTGTATAGGAGTAGGGAGGTCATGTTGGGACATTGGCTGGGCCACTTTTGGAATATTGCATGCAATTCTGGTCTCCCTGACATAGAAGGGATGTTGTAAAACTTGAAAGGGTTCAGAAAAGATTAGCAAGGATGTTAGCAGGGTTGGAGGGTTGAAGCGATAGTGAGAGGCTGAATAGGCTGGAACATCAGAGGCTGAGGGGTGACCTTATCAAGGTTTAGAAAATCATGGGGGTGACAGAGATACTGTGTGTTTTCTCAGGGTTGGGTGAGTCCAGAGCTAGAGGGCATAGTTTTAAAGTGAGGGGGAAAGATTTAGAGGGGATCTTGGGACCACTTTTTCCCTGAGGTTGGTGCATGTATGATGAGCTGCTGAAGGAGGTGTTGGAAGCTGGTAGAAATACAGCATTTAAAGGCATCTGGGTGGGTATATGAACAGGAAGGGTATAGAGGGATGTGGGCCAAATGCTGGCAAACGGGACGAGATCGGTTTAGGATATCTGATCAGCATGGATGGGTTGAACTGAAGGGTCTGTTTCCGTGTTGTATATCTCTATGATTATCAGTGATGGAAGGGATCATCGACCGTTCATTAAACAATATTTGCTTAGCAATAGCTTGCGGCTCATCTGCTGACCTCATTACAGGTTTGGTTCAAGCATCGACAGTGAGCTCAGTTCCAGAGGTGAGAGTGACTGCCTTTGACATTACCCGAGCAGCATTTGACTGATTATGTCGGGATCAGGGGCATTCCCGCCAATGTTTGGAGTCACACTTGGTGCATAGGAAGTTGGTTGTGGTTGTTGGAGGTCAGTCCTCTCAGCTCTGGGACATGTCTGCAGGAGTTCCTCAGGGTGGTGTCCAAGGCACAACCATCTTCAGCTGCTTCATAAATGATCATCCCTCCATCAGAAGGTCAGAAGTGGGGATATTTGCTCAAGCACATGCTCATATTTTTAAAGTCCCTGACACCCCAGTTGCCTAAACACACTCCCCTGTCTTTTGAAATGCTCTGAAATCTTCCCTCTCTAAACACACCTGTCTGCTGTATCCTGACATGACATCATTTTTATGAAACTGCTCGATCTGTGATGTTAGCATTGAAGTTGCAATTAAAATGCAAGTTGAATAATAAATGATATTCTCCTGTCAGCACCTCATCTGAGTTATTGTGAGAAATGTTCACAGTTTTCTTAAGAAAAAGTAGAAAATTTTAAGAGTTCAAAACCTTCATCGACCGTTCCAGTCATTTCTTTGAATGTGATTTATATTCCAAAATGATCTGTGTCACTGTAGCATGTCAGATCAGTGACAGGCTGGCAGCTGGTTTGGTTATTCTTGCTGTGCTCAGTCTGTGGTGTCAGTTGTATTGCTATTGACTTTTATGTCTAAGGATTGTTATCGATGGTTTTGTGATAGTGTCAGATTTCCCCTTCTTGATTTTTATATCTGAATCTAAGGTGTTTCCTTTTTGATAACTACTTTTCAAACAACAACAGTTCTCATCTTCCTCCTTTGATTCACTGGTGGCCATATCCCTTCATCTGTTTTCACTCTCTTCAAGCTTTGGAAATTGTACTGAACTCATGTTCCCCTGGCCTGGTCTTTCTGTGCATCCCTGCTTCTTTTAACTGAGCATTGTTTTTCCTTACATGTCCATGCCTTCACCCTTTTCAAAGATGGGCCTTTCCTGTCTTCCCTGTGCCATTACTTGAGAATCTCTTTGTTCCTCCTTCTGTCTCCCATGCAATAGCCTGAGAGAGTGAGACTGACTGATGTTGATAGATGCTGAGTCAGCTCCATTCGAAGGTATCAATTCATCCCAAATCCATAACTTCCTTGTGTTGTTCATTGCAGATGTTCTGCAGTGTGGTATTGATTATGAGCTCAATCTCAAGCTCCATCTTGTACTAAGAATGGAGTTCTCTTGCAGTGAAACAAGACTGGACCAGAGAGATTGTTTTGCCCCTTGAAAAGCTGGACCATTACAACACTCTGTGACCCACAACTGATAGTCAAGTCATAGATTGTTGAATTTGTTCATGATGCTCTTTGTTATGAATCACCTGTTCAATGACGCCATGGGAATTCCCTTTCTTCTCTTTAAATCATGTCACAGAACTTCTCTGTATTCATCTCAACAGGCAGATCCTGTCTCATTCAAATGTCTTTGTCTCATAAATAATCTTTGAACTGCACCTCAAAGCTCAGTCAGTAATTGGCTGAATTGTCAGATTATGCCATCCAAGTGGGACTGAGCCCAAAACTTTCTGTGTCAGGAGACTTGGGCTTAGTGGGCAGAATGCTTCTCTGGTCATGCCCAGGCATTCTTAAAGTTCCATGGGAAAGAATCAGGGTACCTTTTAAATGGTTCATGGGAAGTTGTGTCACTGGCTGTGGCAGTATGTCTTGGCGGATATTTGTTGCTCTTGAAGGTTACGGTGAATTGTCATCTTGAGGAGCTGTAGTCCATTTGGGGTAGCTACGTTTAAAATGCCCATAAGGGAGTTACAAGCAACTCTGAAGGAACAGTGATGTATTTCCAAATGGGGATGGTGAGTGACTGAAAGGGGAATTTGTAGGGGTTAGTGTTCCCATGTATCTACTGTCCTTGTCCTTCTAGATGGTTGTGGGTTTGGAAGGTACTGTTGAAGGAGATTTGGTGTGTTTCTGTAGTACATCTTGTTGATGGTACACACTTCTGCTACTGGGTGTTGGGAGGTGGAGAGCGTAGATATTTGTGCATTGGAGTGTCAATCACACAGCTATGTTTTCCTGGCTGGTGTCAAGTTTGAGTGTTGTTGGAGCTGTACTGATCCAAGCAAGTCAGGAGTATTCCATCACACTGCTCACCTGTCACATGAGGATACTGGCCAGGATTTGGAAAGTCAGGGGGTGACTTAATTGAGTCATTGCTCATTTCTGATTTGCTTTCATTGGAATTGTATTCCTAAGTTTGCCAATGACACCAAGATTAGCATTATGCAGGACAGTGAAGAAGGTTATCTGTGATTCCAAAGAGGTGTTGATCAGTTGGGTCAATGCCCAAGGGCTGGCAAATGGAGTTTAATTTGGATAAATGTGAACAAGATATTGCATTTTGGTGAAGGTACAATTAAATCTGAGGCATTCGGTCATGTCGTGGAACAGAGACCAGTGGGTTCAGGTGCAAAATGCTTTGAAGTTGGCATCGTAGAAATGGGGTGGTTAAGTAAGGGTCTGGCACACTTCCCTTTATTGCTCAGTCCTTTAAGTAAAGGATTTGGGTCATTATGTTGAGGATCTACAGTACATTGGTGAGGCCTCTTCTGGAGTACTGTGTCCAGTTTTGGTCACGCTGTTATAGCAAGGGTATTATTAAGCTGGGAAGGGTTCAGAAAGCATTTCCTGGGATGTTGCTGGGTATGGAAGACTTACATTATGAGGAGAGGTTGGATAGGGTGGAACTTTATTCATTCCAGTGTTGGAGGTTGAGAGTGGACCTTAGAGAGTTTTATAAAATGTTGAGGGGCTTGGATAAGGTGAATGGCAGATAGTTTTTCTCTCGGGTGAGGGATTTCAACACTAGGGTGAAAGGAGAGAGATTTAAAAATAACATGAAGGGCAGCGTTTTTACTCAGATGTTAGTGTATGGAATGAACTTGCAACGGAATTAGTACATGCAGGTACAGTTAGAGCACTTAAAAAACATTTTGGGAAATTTATGAACAGGAAAGGTTTAGAGAGCTGTGGGCCAAGCACAACAGCTGGGTCTTGTTTTGTTTGGGATTATGGACTGGGTGAACCTAAGGGCCTGTTTCAGTGCTCTATGACTCGATATGGCTGATCCATTTCAGTTTCCATGTTGGTGGTAACCCCCAGGTTATTGACAGTTGACAATTCAAAGATGATAGTACTATGAAGAGGCGGTGGTTTGATTCTCATGTTGGAAACAATCATTGCCTGGCACAATGTGGTGCCAGTGATATGAGCCTTTGATCAGCCCAAACCTCCAAGTGGCTTATGTCTGCAATAGCAAAATCCTTTGTCACTGAAGAGGAAGACATGCATGTTTCTAGTGCTTTTTGCAGCATGTGGATGTGGCAAAGGTTTCTCCAGGCCATCATATACCAGTCACATACAGTTACTGCTGTGTCACAGGCAAAAGACATGTTAGGGTGAAGTTAAATCAGGATTGCTATCCCCCTCCTGAGCCTGAAAAAGCTCAGCAATTTCTTTACCTTCCTGAATAAGGCAAGCTCTTCAGTCCTTCATTTTCAATTCCAGGTCTTTCAATAAACCCACTGCAAATCACAAATTGAGTTGTTGAAAAGTAGAAGGACTTGCTTTGCTGCTCCCTCTGCCTACATAGAAGCACTGCACCAGTTCAAGAAGGCAGGAGTTGAGCTAGGTCCTCAATTTGGTTTGGTCAGTACAGAGGCTTTAAATTCTGGTTCTTGTGAGTTCCAACCGCAGAGGTCAGTGTGCACTGACAATTTCCTGGGTGAGCTGGACCCAGTACTTTTCCTTGTTGATTGAGTGAGGCACAATTGGAGGGTTAGAGCAAGGTGCCTTTTCAGCCTGGGATCTGCCGGGCCACTGCAGGTGAAGCAATGACTGTCTTAAAATGCCAGTGTTGTTGATATTTTCTGACAGCCCATTGAGAGAGGTTATGACACATATCTGGAGCAGTTGGACATTGAATGTGGGTCTTCAGGCCCAGAGGAGAGACACTACCACCACAGCACAGCACAGTTCAACAGTGGGAAAGAAATGGCTCTTCATGGTGCAGGTGACCCATCTCATTCAGGGAATTGGCAAGTTGTTAAGCTGGCAGTGAGGATTCCTTGGTTGCTAAGTGCCTTTGAAAGCATTATTGTCCATCTTTGTGTTATGGGTCTTGCTTTGCTCAGGGCTTTAAGACAGGAGACAGAAGATGGTGGGAACGGGTTGTTTTTCAGACTGAAAGCCTATGACCAGCAGTGCGCCACAAGGATTGGTGCTGGGTCCACTGCCTTTTGTCATTTATTTACATGAATGATTTGGATGTGAACATAGGAGGAATGGTGAGTAAGTTTGCACATGACACCCAAATTGGTGGTGTCGTCGACAGTGAAGAAGGTGAGCTCAGAGTCCAACAGGGTCTTGATCAAGTGGGTCAATGAGTTTTGATGAATGGGAGGTGTTGTGTTTTGATAAGGCAAATCAGGACACAACTTACACACTCATTAGTAGGATCAGAGGGAGTGTTAAAATCAGTGAGGTAAAAACAATGTCTGCAGATGCTGGAAACCAGATTCTGGATGAGTGGTGCTGGAAGAGCACAACAGATATCACTGCACTTCCAGCCCCACTAATCCAGAGGGAGTGTTGTTGAACCATGAGACTGAGAGATGCAGGAACACACAGTGGTGAATGCGGCATTTGGCACACCTGTCAGTGCATTGAATAAAGCAGTTGGGCATCATTGAGGTCAGCTGTGGAATAGTGTTGAGTTTCGGTCTCCCTGCTTTAGGAAGGATGTTGTGAAACCTGAAAGGGTTCAGAAAAGATTTACAATGATGTTGCCAGGGTTGGAGGATTTGAGCTCAAGGGAGAGGTTGAATAAGCTGGGGCTCTTCTCTCTGGACCATCTGAGACTGAGGGCTGATCTTATGGAGGCGTATAAAATCATTTGGGGCATGGATAAGGTCTGTTCACTGGGGTGGGGGAGTCTAGAGCTAGAGGGTGGAGGTTTAGATAAGAAGGGAAAGAGAGAAAAGGGACCTAAGAGGCAACTGTTTCACACAGAGGGTGGTGCGTGTATGACATGAGCTGCCAGAGGAAGTGGTGGTATAATTGCAACTGTTAAAACTCATCTGGATGGGATATGAAGAGGAAGGGTTGAGAGGGATATGGGCCAAGTGCTGGCAAATGGGACTAGATTCGGTTGGGATATCTGGGCAGCGTGGGTGAGTTAGACCCAAGGGTCTGTTTCCATGCTGAACAGTTCTGACTTTCTGGCTGGAAACAGACTGCTTCTGATTCCTTTTTGTAGTTTTAGCTGGAATGTCTGTTCAATGAGGTGACCTCAGAAGCATTTGGCTTGCCAGTTTTTCTTTATGCACCCTGGCCATGACAGTTGTGAGAGAGGTAGCAAAAAAGTTAATTCCTGCAGAGTAAATTCCCCCCCCAACAGCAATGTGATATTAACTGGCTTATCTTTACTATTTGTGGTGTTGGTTTGAGGGCGAAATATTGGCAGAACACCAAGAAGCACACCTTCTCCTGGGGATTCTGGATGTGAGATGCAAAAGATGGCACCTTCAACGGTGCAACCTGCCTTAAAATCCTACTGTGGAGTGGCAAACCTTCACCTGTACGCTGGAGTATTGGGTTTGACTTTGAACCTGGGAGCTTGTGATTAAGTGAGTGACTGAGCCAGGCAGCAATTGTGATCAGGTTGTTGTGCGTTCAGTTAAATTCTGCCTGTTTGTGACAGAGGAAAGGATGTTGATTTCATGCTGCACTCGATTAGATCTTCACCAGAGTCTTTGCAAGGGATGTTAAACTGAGATGCAGTTCAGGTGGATTTTGCAGATGTCCAGTTCATTGTTGGATGCTGAGCAGAGGATGCATTGCATTATTCATCTCACTGTTTGTTCTGAACTCTTGTCACGCACAAAGTGGCTCTCTGCTTTTGCTGAGACCAGCCTTGCATTGACCACGTACGTGTGTTGAGTTTCTTCAATCTGCATGATGCCCGTACACCTAATTTGTTGCCTTGAAACCACTTTGGGACTTGAGGTTGTGAATAGTATGTGGTATTTGTAAACCTTTGCCATCTGATGCAGGACATGTGATTTCCAGTGACTTTGATCTGAAACCAAAAGCCTATCAAGAGCAGGGTACCAGCCTCAATGCAGTTTACACCCAAACTCTGTTGCAGGATGAAATTTGAAAGAATGGTGTCAGGGTTGCGAAGACACTGGCTGTCATTTATGCGAATGTTTCATAATTGTTTTGTTTGAAGAACCTGTTTTTGAAATAGGCAAGAAATCATGGATTCTCTGTTTGATGTAAAAGCCGAGATTCAGCAGGTTTGGCAGCCTCTGTCTAGCCATAAGCAGACTTAGTCTTTTGAATCAAGTGGCCCTCTTGTTGTGGAGAAGCGGAAAATTTGAAATTCTATTCTGCACTTGCTGCCAGACCTGCTGAGCTACTTCAACACTCAAATGTTTTTGTTTGATTTGTCACCATCCACAGTTCATTGATAATCTTTGTGTGCTTTTTAACAGCTGGGTGAATTTGCCTTTTGGCACCCCATCTTTTATTTGAAGTTGGAAACGGTTTGTAAAAATCTGTCATGTCTTAAACAAATGTAAAGTTGCCAGGTGCTCAGCATAGACTTGGTAATGATGGGTCGACCTGGAGAAATTTGTGTGTTGTTTTTCGGACTTCTACCTCGATGCTCCCCTCTGAGCTGAGACAGTCAGCCACGGTGTAACAGCTGCTCATACACATCCTGCTTAGCTGCTTTCCATTTGCTCCAGATCATCCTTGCCAAACCCTGAAGATCCACAGATCCCAGTTCAAAAGTCTGATTTGAAGGCACCCTGCTGATCTTTCATTTGAAGGGCAGGAACAGAGTGCACTTCCACCACTGAACAAGACTGTTTGCAGTGAAAATGTGATTCTAGCCATTTCTTCAGTTTTACACTTGCATCATTACAGCTGCATCACTTAGCATGTTTGCTCCAACTTTTTTGCCCCAGCCATTAATTTCAGAAACTGATGGTGTTGGAATTTTCCACATTGCATTTCTGTTGGATATTAAGAGTCATAGAGATTCACAGTGTGACTCTTCACCGTCTTTTGGCCACAGCCCACATTCGAGCTCTTCTCAGGTTCCAGGGACCCCTTTCAAACAGGGATACAACATGAAAAAGATAGGCAGAAAATAATTTCTTGTTGAATACCAAGATAACTTGAGCATTCTGACATACTGGATAAAACTTGAAAAAAAGACCGGATGACATTAAACATCTTTCAGGCCTAATGCAATCCTTGAGCTTGGTGTGTTTCTACAAGTTTTGTGATACTGGGCTGCAAGTGAGATTCGGCTTGGATATTGCGTCGGTTCAGTTACCAGAGTTCCCGTGAACCTCTGGGGCTCCCCATCTCACAGTTTTCAGTCTGTGCCCCATTCAAATGTGCCAGCACCTGGCCCATATACCTCTAAACTCTTCCTATTCATATACCCATCTAGATGACTTTTAAATGTTGTCATTGTACCAGCCTCACCACTTCCTCTGGCAGCTCATTTCATACACGTACCACCCTCTGTATGAAAAAGTTGTTCCTCAGGTCTGTTTTAAATCTTTCCCCTTTCCCCCTAAACCTCTGCCGTCTCGTTCTGAATCTTGTCTGTTTACCCTGTCTGAATCCTTTCAAGTTTCACAACTTCCTTCATGTAGGAGGGAGACCAGAATTGCACACAGTATTCCAAAAGTGGCGTACCACTGTCCTGTACAGCCGCAACATGACTTTCCAGTTCCTGGACACAATGCCCTGACCGTTAAGGCAAACATACCACATGTCATCTTCACTATCCAATCTACCTGCGACTCCACTTTCAAGCAACTATCAGTCTGCACTCCAAAATCTCTCTGTTCAGCAACACTCCCTCAGACATTTCCATTAGATGTCCAAGTCCTGCGTTGATTTGTCTTTCCAAAGTGCAGCACCTCACTTTGATCGAAATGAAACTCCATCTGCCACTTCTCAGCCCACTGGCCCATCTGATCTAGATCCCGCTGTGCTGAGATGACCTTCGCTGTCCACTACATCTCCCATCTTGGTGTCATCTGCAAACTTACTAACTATACCTTCTATGGTTACATCCAAATCATTTATATTAATGACAAAAGGCAGTGGACCCAGCCCCGATCCTTGTGGCACTGATCCCAGCACTGGTCACAAGCCTCCAGTCTGAAAAACAACCCTCCACCACCACCCTCTGTCTTCTACCTTCAAGCTAGTTGTGTCTCCAAATGGCTAGTTCTCCCTGTATTCCGTGAGATCTAACCTTGCTAACCAGTCTCCCATTGGAACCTTATTGAACACTTAGTGAAGTCCATGTGGATCATATCTACTGCTCTGCCCTCATCAATCCTCTTTTGTTACTTCAAAAAACTCAATCAAGTTTGTGAGACATGATTTCCCATGCACAAAGCCATGTTGACTATCCTTAATCAGTCCTTGCCTTTCCAAATACATGTACATCCTGTCCCTCAGGATTCCCTCCAACAACCTGCCCACTACCTCTGTCAGGCTTACTGGTCTGTTGTTTCCTGGCTTGTCTTTATGAGTTTTCTTAAATAGTATCACCACGTTAGCCAGTCTTCCGCCACCTCATCTGTGACTATCGATGATACAAATATCTCAGGAAGGGCTCCAGCAATCGCTTCCCATAGACCTCTCGAATACACCTGATCAGGTCCTGGGGATTTATCCACTTTTATGCATTTCAAGACAATCACTTAAAAGTCAAGACAATCAGCACTTCCTCCTCTGGAAGATGGGCATTTTTCAATATGTCACCATCTATTTTCCTGTATTCTATATTTTCCATGTCCTTCTCCACAGTAAATACTTATGCTTAGTTTAATCTCTTCCCCCATCTCTTGCAGCGCCACAGAAAGGCCGCCTTGCTCATCTTTGAGGGGCCCTGTTCTTTCCCTAGTTACCCTTTTGTCCTGTATTGATAAAATCCCTTTGGCTTCTCCTTAATTCTGTTTGCCAAAGCTGTATCATGTCTCCGTTTTGCCCTCCTGATTTCCCTCTTAAGTATACTCCTACTTCCTTTATACTCTTCTAAGGATTCACTCGATCTATCCTGTACATACCTGACATATGCTTCCTTCTTTTTGTTGAAGTAACCCTCAATTTCTCCAGTCATCCAGCATTCCCTATACCCACCAGCCTTGTGCCTTTCACTGTCACAGAAACACACTGTCTCTGGATTCTCGTTATCTCATTTCTGAAGGTTTCCCATTTTCCAGCCGTCCCTTTACCTGTGAACATCTGCCCTCAATCACCTTTTGACAGTTCTTGCCTTACACCATCAAAATTAGCCTTTCTCCCATTTAGAACTTCAACTTTTTAATCTGGTCTATCCTTTTCCATCACTATTTTAAAACAAATAGAATTATGGTCGCTGGCCCCAAAGTGCTCCCCCACTGACACCTCAGTCACCTGCCCTGCCTTATTTCCCAAGAGTAGGTCAAGTTTCTCTTATGGATACATTCACATACTCACTCAGAAAATTTTCTAGTACACAATTAACAACAACTTCTCCATCCAAGCCCTTAACACAATGGCAGTCCCAGTCTCTGTTTGCAACGTTAAAATCCCCTGCCATTACCATCCAAGCATTCTTAGAGATAACGGAAATATCCTTAGAAGTTTATTTCTGAATTTCTTAGTGATTGTTGGGGGAGTCTATGATACAATCCCAATCAGGGATCTTCCCTTTCTTATTTCTCAGTTCCATCCAAATAACTTGCCTGGATGTATTCCCAGGAATATTCTCCCTAAGTACAGCAGTAATACTATCCCTTATCAAAATTGCCCCTCCCCTTTCTATTCTTGCTGTCGAATTTATATCTGTGTCGTCTTGTCAGAGCTTTGGAGCACTGAGTTCAGTTTTGTGAATTTGCCGAGATGTGAACAGATGCACAATAAAGCACCCTGTGGAGAGAAAATGAGATCTTGAGAAGTGGGACAAGTTTGGTCTGACTTGGTGATCTCAGTGCAGAGCCCTGTGATAGAATGGACCACCTGAGGGGTTTTCCAACGTAAGGAATGGTGAGGCATGGCAAGTGGAGATGCAGCTGGGGCAAGGAAAGGAACAAGATGAGTTGAGGACTTAAGACTGGCAAGAGCAGAATGATCCCCAAGTTCTGTTGTTGTCATAAGGCTTGCAGCGGCGGTAGGAATTCGAATCCCTGCAGTGTGGAAGCAGGCCCTCCAGCCCAACCAGTCCACACCCATCCTCCAAAGAGTAACTCACCCAGACCCATTCACCTACTCTATATTTACCCCTGACTAATACACCAAACCTACACATCCCTATGGGCAATTTAGCATGGCCAGTTCACATAACCTGCACATCTTTGGAATGTGGGAAGAAACTGGAGCACCCTGAGGAAACCCACGCAGACTTTGGGACGAAGTGCAAATTCCACTCAGTCACCTGAGGTGGAATCGAACGTGGTCTCTGGCTCTGTGGGACAGCAGTACTAACCACTGAGCCGCCCCTTGGTGTTTGCTCACTCACTGCGTCTTGTTATTATCATTGCATTTGAAGAACATCTCCAGTTGAGGAGCATTTCCAAGCATGGCTGATACATGGGCACCAACCGCTCAATCTGTGACAATAAGTTGAAGAGGGGTGTATCAGTGTTTGTCAGGGATTGCCTGCAATGTCTTTCTTTTGGCCCAGGATCCACAGAAATGGCATTGTGTGCTTGGGCTCAGTCAGAATATGCTGCAGCCCGGCCATGCAGAAAACATTCCATGCTTTGGTGTGGTATTGTCATCGTGCACCACCAGAAAGTTATTGTCTTTGTCATTGGTTTGTTATGGCTGTATTAATATGTTCAATTCAATGAAGTGGTTGCTTGTTAGCCTTGTTGGTTTGATGGCTGTCAATCAGCAAAGGGGAGGGTGAATCCCATTGATCAGAGTGAAGAGAAATAATCCGGGAATATCACGAAGCTGTGGAGCAGGTGGGGCTTCCACTATGAGACCTGCCCTCCCTGACCCTCCTGTGACGAGTATAAATTGAGCTGATTCAGACTTTTCCAGAGGTCACATAGAAAATGATGTTGAGCAGAAGTTGTTTGATGCGCAACATCACACAGTCATTCAGCAGCAAAGCAGACTTTTCCGTCCAACTAGTCTGTGCCGACCTTCATCCTGAACTGAACTAGTCCCACCTGCCTGCATTTGGCCCGTATCCCAGCAAACATTTCTCATTCATGTCCTTCCCCAAATGGTTTTTAAACATTATACCAACATGCACCACTTCCACAGGAGATTCTTCCCACACAGGAGTCACCCTCTGTGGAAATAAATGGCTCGTCGTTTTTAAAAGTCTCTGTCCTCTCACCTTAAAAGTGTGCCTGTTACTCTAGAAATCTCCCATCCTGGGGTAAAGACAACATTCCTTCACCCTATCTGTATCCCTCATGATTTTACCAACTTCTAGAGAGCCACTTCACCACTCCTATTGTCCAGTGAAAGAAGTCCCAGCTTATCTAGCCTTTCTATCTAAGTCAAACCTTCCATTCCCTGTAATATCATGTGGCTACATTTTGACCTTATGTAAAATGGATCATCTGCTGCAGTGGTGGTCTCCCTACTTCAGAGCCACGAGGCCCAGGTTCAAGTCCCACCTGCCCTTGTCATGTCTCAGTGTGTCTGAACAATTGTGTAAAGTTTACTAAAAAGTGTCATCCTGGCTGATTGAGTGAACAATCTCTTCAGAGTTAAAGCCCAATGGTGTTGAAGCCTGAGTTCAGGCATTTCTTGTTACTGTATGATATCAGCTCCCCACTGCAGCACCAAGGGAGTGGTGTCTGATTAGCAAAAAACATCTTTCAGTTTCAGCATTAAACCTTTCCTGCTTGAAGGGTGTTGTCCTGTTTCTGTGTCAGTTGAAGCAAACACTCAGCCACACAGTATGGTTCTACCTTCTTCAGTTTTATTCCGAGCCCTGCGAGAGTGGTCCCCCATGTACACAAGGACATGACTTCTGTGTCTTCTCTTGAACAGTCGATTCTGAAGGAAATATAGGGACACTTATAGGGAGCAGAATCCAAATAAGGCAACATCTGTATTGATTGGGTGACCCTCCAAGCAAGCCTCAACAGTAAGGAATAAGCTATCTGGTTTTACACAATAGATGTTCTTCATCTTGTTAGATCGCTATCCTTACCTCCAGCACCTCATTGTTTATGCAAGTTCTCATCTGGTCAAAGTCATGCCAGCTAAGCCATTGTTAAGCAACCCGAAACTTAATTCTTTCCCTACCTGATACTGTTCACAAGGGGAGTGGGCTCACCTTGTCTGTTGCTCCATCACTCCCCACCACTAAAGCCAGACTCTTCAAACAGCCATGATTGCACTTTAAAAGCAGTTGTTCAATCTCAGCTTTTGGACTGCCCAAGGCACGACTGAAATTTTATGGAGCTCTCTGGCTTTCCTTTCTGTTGACTGAAACAAAACTGCATTGAGGTCCTTATTTGTTCGATAAAACATAATGAGATTATCTCCCCATTGTAAACATATACAGTCCCACAACCTGCTATTGTGTCCTGTAACATGACAGCAAGTTTCATCAGGATACAGAGACAGTTGACTCACAGTGGAGATCGCTTTTGTTTATGAAACAAAATCTGGGCTTGTGTGTGTGTGTATAGAATTCTCTGCAGCTGAAACTGGGCCATTGTCTATTTTTTTATAGGAAAATAAAAAATGAGAATCCTCCAAACGACAGTGTGAAGACGTATAAACCCAAAGAACTCTGGATACAGTAAATCAGAAACAAAAATAAGTTTCTGGAAAAGCTCAGCAGGTCTGGCAGCATCTGTGAAGAGAAATCAGAGTTTATGTTTTGGGTCCAGCGACCCTTCCTCAGTGCAAAGATCTCCCTTCCTTGTTGAATTAATTTGTGAGTAATTAATTGTCAGAGATTTTGTGCTTTCTTCAACTTGATCCTCAGCAGCCAGTGCTAATAGACATGTGTTCTGAACGTTTATGACCGAGGGTGACAGAGGTGATGGTATGAAACAATCAATCCTGTGGAAAGTATCAAACATAAAAAGGCTTACTAACTGCCAAAACTTTTTCAGACTTTGATATGAAACCGACTTTGACCTGAAGCTTTTGTGAAGTAGCGTTACTATGTTAACTGATTTTCATAGGTAATATTGGCTTGGCTGACAGGGCCAGCATTTATTGAGAAGGTATTTTGTGAGGATCCTATTGAACCAATACAGTCCATCTTGATGCGACTTTGATTATATTTCCATGTTGTTTCCGACAGTACAGTGCATTTCCTCGTAATCTCTGGCAGCATCTTTTTCATCAGTGAAAGATGAACCGTGTAATATTATTTAACTGGTGGAATGGACATCCTTTAACCCCTGTTAAACCATCATCACTCCACCTTCTTAGGCCCATTGCACAAAACCACAAGTGAAACGGTTCTGTGCAGTTAAGTAGTTCCTTTTATGAGTGCTTAAATTCTCATCCTTGTTTTCAACTTGCAGCCTGTCCTGGTTCTTCAGTTTTGGTGCTTTTGGCCTCTGGTGTCTCACTGGTTTGACTTGCTCCATTATTGTGGCTCTTCATCAGCTTCCTTGGTTGTCATGCTGAAGTTTGCTTCTGCATCACATGCTGTTGCACTCTGTTTCCAGAAGCCTCAATCTTTGAGCCAAAACTGTGGTCACTGTTTGACCATTACCTTCTGGGTTCTGAAACCAGTTTGGTTGAATGTACCTGTGAATTGGTTTGGATAACTTATTGCACTGAAGATGCTATTGGAATGCACGGAGTTTGGGCTTTCCGTCTCAATGCTGATGTTCAGGTTTACTAGCAAATACCAGCATGTGTGTTTCACTGACATTCTCAACTTCCTTCCACAGTGCCAAGTTAGGGAGTGACTTAGCACTGGAAGGAGATGATCAGTTTCTTGTATCACCTGCACTTCTCTGCTACTTCCCATTGGATCTGTTGTTGGTCTTTCCTTCAAGTTTTTACTCAATACCCATTTGAAATGAATATAGAACAGTACAGCAAAGGAGCGGTTCCTGTGGCCCACGATTTTGTGCCGAACATGGCACCAAATGACAGTCATCCTTTCTGCCTGCCCTTCGTCCATATCCCTGAATTCCTCGCATGTCCATGTGCTTATCTAAAAGTCCCTGAAATGCCCCTATCATAATTGCCTCCACGACCACCCAGGGAGATGGTGAGGAAAGAGGTTAATCTGAGGCTGGTACAGTTGAGAACAGAAGCAAGTCAAACAGGCAGGGCAGGCAGGAACAAAGCAGAGAACAAGGTAGGACTCATAAATTCAACTGCATTTATTTCAAAGCAAGAGGCCTAACAGGGAAGGCAAATGAACTCAGGGCATGGTTAGGAATATGGGACTGGGATATCATAGCATTTACAGAAACATGGCTCAGGAATGGACAGGACTGGCAGCTTCATGTCCCATACATATTGGAAGGATTGAAAGGGAGGCAAGAGAGGAGGGGGAGTGGCATTTTCGATAATTGACAGCATTACAGCTGTACTGGGGAAGTATATTCCTGGAAATTTGAATGGAACTGAGAAATAAGAAAGGGATGATCACCTCATTGGGATTGTACTATAGACCCTGTAATAGTCAGTGGGAAATTGAGGAGATTTCAGTTATCTGTAACAACAATAGAATGGTTATGGTAGGGGATTTTAACTTTCCAAAGAGAGACTGGGACTGCTGTAGTCTCGAGGGGTATATTCCTCTCGAGAGGAATTTGTTCAGAGTGCACAAGAAATTTTTCTGAATCAGTATGTGGATGTACTGACTGGAGAAGCTGCAACAGCTGACCTATTCTTGGGAAATATGGCAGGGCACATGACTGAGGTGTCAGTGGGGGAGCACTTTGGGGCCAGCGACCGTAATTCTCGGAGTTTTAAAATAGTGATGGAAAAGGATAGACAGTTGGATCGAACAGTTGAAGTTCTAAATTGAAGGATGGCTAATTTTGACTCTTATGAGGCAAGAACTTTCAAAAGCTGATTAGGGGCAGATGTTCGCAGGTAAAAGGATGACTGGAAAATGGGAAACCTTCAGAAATGAGATAACGAGAATCCAGAGACAGTGTGTTTCTGTGACAGTGAAAGGCACAAGGCTGGTGGGTATAGGGAATGCTGGATGACTAAAGAAATTGAGGGTTTGGTTAATAAAAAGAAGGAAGCATATGTCAGATATAGACAGGATAGATCGAGTGAAGCTGAAAATGTGTTGCTGGAAAAGCACAGCAGGTCAGGTAGTATCCAAGGAGCAGGAGAATCGACGTTTCGGGCTTGAACCCTTCAGGAACCTGAAGAGTGAATCCTTAGAAGAGTATAAAGGAACTAGGAGTATACTGAAGAGGGAAATCAGGTCAGCAAAACGGGGACATGAGATAGCTTTGGCAAATAGAATGAAGGAGAATCCAAAGGGTTTTCACAAATATATTAAGGACAAAAGGGTAACTAGGGAGAGAATAGGGCCCCTTAAAGGCGATCCAAGTGTGGAGCCGCAGGAGGTGGGGGCAATACTAAATGAGCAGTTTGCGTCAGTGTTTACAGTAGAGAAGGACATGGAAGATATAGAATGTGGGGAAACAGATGGTAACATCTTTAAAAATGTCCATATTATGGAGGAAGAAGTGCTGGAGGTCTTTAAATGCATAAAGGTGGATCAATCCCCAGGCCATGATCAAGGGTAAAAAATGAGGTCTGCAGATGCTGGAGATCACAGTTGAAAATGTGTTGCTGGTTAAAGCACAGCAGGTCAGGCAGCATCCAAGGAACAGGAAATTCGACGTTTCGGTTTCCTATTCCTTGGGCTTATGCCCGAAACGTCGAATTTCCTATTCTTTGGGCTTATGCCCGAAACGTCGAATTTCCTGTTCCGTGGCTTATGCCCGAAACGTCGAATTTCCTATTCTTTGGGCTTATGCCCGAAACGTCGAATTTCCTGTTCCGTGGCTTATGCCCGAAACGTCGAATTTCCTATTCCTTGGGCTTATGCCCGAAACGTCGAATTTCCTATTCCTTGGATGCTGCCTAACCTGCTGTGCTTTAACCGGCAACACATTTTCAACTGTGATCTCCAGCATCTGCAGACCTCATTTTTTACCCGAAGATTTTAACCTACTGCGAATCCTCTTGCAAGGATGCCTTCCTTGAAGAAGCTCTCTTCCTCCCTCTACAAGGATTTCAGTGAGTCTCTCTCTCACTGCACCCCCCAGGTCATCTCCTCTCCACAGAAACTCTTCAGCCACGTTCTCAAACAGCAGAGAACACCTCAGGGACGCCTGGACCAACCAACCTAACCACCCCGTGGCTCAACACTTTAACTCTCCCTCCCACTCCACCGAGGACATGCAGGTCCTTGGACTCCTCCACCGGCAGAACATAACAACACGACGGCTGGAGGGAGAGCGCCTCATCTTCCGCCTGGGAACCCTCCAACCACAAGGGATGAACTCAGATTTCTCCAGTTTCCTCATTTCCCCTCCCCCCACCTTGTCTCAGTCGGTTCCCTCAACTCAGCACCACCCTCCTAACCTGCAATCTTCTTCCTGACCTCTCCGCCCCCACCCCACTCCAGCCTATCACCCTCACCTTGACCTCCTTCCACCTATCCCACCTCCATCGCCCCTCCCCCTAGTCCCTCCTCCCTACCTTTTATCTTAGCCTGCCTGGCACCGTCTCCTCATTCCTGATGAAGGGCTTATGCCCGAAACGTCGAATTTCCTCTTCCTTGGATGCTGCCTAACCTGCTGTGCTTTAACCAGCAACACATGATCAAGGGTACCCTAGAACTCTGGGATGCTAGGGAAGTGATTACTGGGCCCCTCACTGAGATATTTGTATGATCGATAGTCACAGATGAGGTGCCGGAAGACTGGAGGGTGACTAACGTGGTACAACTATTGAGTGAAGGTGTTAAGGATAAGCCAGGGAACAATAGGCTGGTGAGCCTGACATCGGTGGAGGGAATCCTGAGAGACAAGATTTATGCATATTTCGAAAGACAAGGAGTAATTGGGGATTGTCAGCATGGCTTTGTGCGTAGGAAATCATGTTTCACAAACTTGATTGAGTTTTTTGATGAAGTAACAAAGAGGATTGATGAGGGCAGGGCAGCAGATGTGATCTATATGGACTTCAGTAAGGCGTTCGACAAGGTTCCCCATGGGAGACTGGTGAGTAAGGCCAGATCTCATGGAATACAGGGAAAACTAGCCATTTGCATACAGAACTGGCTCAAGGATAGAAGACAGAGGGTGATGGTGGAGGGTTGTTTTTCAGACTGGAGGCCTGTGACCAGTGGAGCGCCACAAGGATTGGTGCTGGGCCCTCTACTTTTTGTCATTTACATAAATGATTTGGATGCGACCATAAGAGGTACAGTGAGTAAGTTTGCAGGTGACACCAAAATTGGAGGTGTCGTGGGGTGTGAAGAGGGTTACCTCAGATTACAACAGGATCTGGACCAGATGGGCTAATGGGCTGAGAAGTGGCAGATGGAGTTTAATTCAGATAAATGCGAGGTGCTACATTTTGGGAAAGCAATTCTTACCAGGACGTATACACTTTCTGGTAAGGTTCTATGGAGTGTTGCTGAACAAAGGAACCTTGGAGTGCAGGTTCATAGCTCCTTGCAAGTGTAGTCGCAGGTAGATAGGATAGTGAAGAAGGCGTTTGGTATGCTTTTCTTTATTGGTCAGAGTATTGAGTACAGGAGTTGGGAAGTCATGTTGCGGCTGTACAGGACAGTGGTTCGGCCACTGTTGGAATATTGTGTGCAATTCTGGTCTGCT
Source organism: Hemiscyllium ocellatum (assembly GCF_020745735.1). Taxonomy (NCBI): domain Eukaryota; kingdom Metazoa; phylum Chordata; class Chondrichthyes; order Orectolobiformes; family Hemiscylliidae; genus Hemiscyllium; species Hemiscyllium ocellatum. The sequence continues at coordinate 20,382,074 of NC_083448.1, forward strand.
TCCTATCGAAAAGATGTTGTGAAAGTTGAAAGGGTTCAGGAAAGATTTACAAGGATATTGCCAGGGTTGGAGGATCTGAGCTACAGGGAGAGGCTGAACAGGCTGGGGCTGTTTTCCCTGGAGCTTCGGAGGCTGAGGGATGACCTTATAGAGGTTTACAAAATCGAGGGGCATGGATAGGATAAATAGGCAGTCTTTTCCCTGGGGTGGGGGGAATCTAGAACTAGAGGGCATAGTTTTAGGGTGAGAGGGGAAAGATATAAAAGGGACCTCAGCGACAACGTTTTCACACAGAGGGTGGTACTTGTATGGAATGAGCTGCCAGAGGATGTGGTGGAGGCTGGTGCAATAACTACATTTAAAAGGCATCTGGATGGGTAAATGAATAGGAAGGGTTTAGAGGGATATGGGCCATGTGCTGGCAAATGGGACTAGATTGGGTTGGAATATCTGGTTGGCATGGACGGGTTGGACTGAAGGGTCCGTTTCCATGCTGTACATCTCTCTGACTGCTTGACCTATTAGAGGTCTGCAAAACTCAGAGGCATAGATCGGGTGAATCATCAGAGACTTTTCCCCAGGATTGACGTTTCAATTCCAAAGGCGCGCAGGTTTAAGGTCAGAGGGGGAAACTGTCTGTGAGATGCGTAAGGGAAGTGTTTGATGCAGAGAGTGGTAGGAGCCTGGAACACACTGCTCGAAGAGGTGATGGAAGCAGCTATGTTGGTGACATTTAAGAGGCCTCTGGATGGTTCCATGAATAGGGAAGGAATAGAGGGATGTGGAGTGACAAAGGGCAGAAGGTTTGTTCTTTAATTTTGTTTGGGTATGATGATGACCATGAGCATGGAGGGCTGAAGGGCCTGTTCATGTACTGTACTTCTGCTCTTTGTCAAATTGCAAGATCACCCAGAGTCAAACCCTTTGTCTTTAGCCATTCAGAGGGAGGAGATGGAGCTTTCAGATGTCAAAGCTTTCATTCACGCTGTGTGGAATTGGAGTTTTCCTTCCATGTTGTCTTTCGCTCTCACCTCCATGTCCTTTGTTGTGTTGCAGCTGTACTAAATGAGAATTGTAAATGGTTCAGTTGTGTTCGCCCTACTGGGTGTAGCTTGCAACGAGCAGACCGTGGCACAAGTTGCTTGATCAAATTGTGACACTCCCTGAGTACTTGGAGTGTGTGGCCTCATTGTTAATATCAGTTCTGTAAGGACACACATTAAAAGTCAGTACACCAGGCAGCTCTGAACCAAATCTCAGGAGCACCAATATCCTCATGTGGTGCACAGTTGAACCTGGAGACATCTGTTGAGTTTTCCAAACTTCAGGATCTTCCAAAGACTTACACTTCCAGTAGAGTTGGCTCCATGACTGAGTACTCAAGGCAGTTAACACAAGATCAGTGAAGTGGAAGCATAGGTCAGACAGGCTTTGATGGAGTACTGTTGATCAGGACACTTGCCTTTTGCTCTTCAGTTGTGATAACATGATTTTATGTCCACCTGAGAAGTCATTTGGAGCCTTCATTTAATATTGAACCTGAAAAGTAGTGTTCCCAGAACTGCAGCACCCAGTGCTTAGCACTGCACTGCTCTCTGAACCAACAGCATGTGCTTGGGTGTGATCTCTATGCAAATTTCCTGTCCACAACATCCAGGCCAAAGCAAATATAGCTGTTTGTGAGAGCTTGTGTAGAAGTTAGCTGTTATCTCCAATAGTGAATACAAAAACAAACCAGTGATTATGTTTCTCATGACTTGTAGAAGGACTTGGCAACCAATGAGATAATTGTTGAAATCTTGTTCCAGTTGTCAGAAACACTTGGCCAGTAGGTGCTTAGCAATCTCCCACAAACATATGGATGAAACTCATTCAGTTTGTTTTGCCTATGAGGGAAAAGTATCAGACAGTGCACTGGGACAGCCTCATTAAACTTCCTGCAACTGAGCAACTAAGGCCAATTGTTGAGGTCAAAGACAGCATCTTGTCGTTCCTCAGTTCAGTGGGGGAGTGTCAACCTTGGTTTTCCTACTCAGATGCTGGAGTAGGAGTTGAACCTCAAATGTTATGATTCAGAGGCAATTGTGCTGCCAACTGAGCCGCATGTGATGCACTTTCTTCCTTAATTGGCTATGCAGTGCTTTGAGACATCCTGAGGTTGTGAGAGCTGCTACTTAACTGCAAGTCTTTCCTTTTTTTGCGCGGATACAATCCTAAAAGCTGTATGTTCTGATGTTCAGTGGGTGTTCCAATAGCCAATACTTAATTTCTTGTTCCAGAGCTTAGCCCAGCTCGAGATACTGTGCAAACAGCTCTATGAAACCACTGACACATCGACTCGCCTGCAGGCAGAAAAGGCCCTGGTTGAATTCACCAACAGCCCAGACTGTCTGAGCAGATGCCAACTGCTGTTGGAAAGAGGAAGTGTAAGTACCATTTTGTGGACAATTCAAATGTTGATCTTTACAGGGACACAGGTACGCTAATTTTCACTGTTTAGAGGACTCAAAATGTGATCTTATTTAGAAACATGGGTTTTAAAGTGGACAAAAATGGAATTTGATTTTCAGCTTGATAATGGTTTGTCTTGCTTTATTAGTATTAGAATTTGCTTTATCGACATGTGTACTCAAGTGCTGGAGTACAGTGAAGAGTGTACAGTGTCACCACACATGAAGCCAGCTTAGGTACAAAGCATCTGGCTTCAAATCTTCGATACAAAATGGAAACATCGAGGGAAATAGTTCTATTACCTTTGTAGTATAAGTTATAAAGATAAGAACTGCTGTTAGAAAGATGAACATGACTGTGTTTCTATAAAGGACATGCTACAGAACAGTGCAGGGGGCTTCCATGTGTGGTCTGACAGGGCTAGCAAGCCTCTGACTGCCTGCACCAGGTCCCCAGTCCAACAACTGTCCCCATTCTGGGTACACCAGCTGTTAAACATACACATGCCCACACCTACAAACAGCTTCATTCACAAATTTAAAATGTCCCGAATGGTGCTGGCAGTGTACCAGTATCCGAAACCGTCAGAAACATCAACATCTGGTACGGATGACAAGCCGAGGTGGCCCCTTGTTGAAAGATCTCTGTGAGAGTCATCAATTGATGAGAACAACTTGGAGTGAATGTGCGAACCCGATGACGAAAAGGAAACCAGTTCCAGTCATTCAGCCTAACGAGGACCTTTGGTGACCCTTAACTGAATTGTGAGAGGTTTGTCAGCTTGTTGTTTCAGTGAGATAGTTGAATCTTTCTTGCTGATATTTGCATTTTGTTAACTCCAGTCATTATTGTTCATGTGGTGGAGTTTTTTTTTTCCTTTTTGTGTAAGCAAATATTTTTAAACATTTATAGGTATGGCACACTACTGATGAACCAGCCCTGTCAGACCAGAACTGGTCCCTGGGTTAGTTGGTCAAATATTCCAAGTGATCAAAAGGGACATATAATCAATGTAAAAATACACAGACAAGTAATTGAGATATAATGTCATGTATTATGGTATTTGAGATGTATTATGGTATTAGCAGTGTAAATCACTTAAATAGTAAAGCAACTTGGCCTTAAAATAAAGCTTCCTGGCAGACAGCCTTCTCACTCTCAACCTCAACTGACATTTCAAACATTACAGAGTGTTAGATAAAGCAGTCAACCTCTGGTATTTCAAATGGATCATTTTGGCTGGTTTATCAAGAGTGCCAGTTAAAACTAAGTTTGCTGTATGTTGGCTGGCCACCATGGTCAACAAAAATACAAATAAACCTTAGTCTATCAATCTCACTTAAGGATCTGACTTTTCCAGTGTTACCATCAATTGGTATCATAAACACAGGAGCACAGAAAGAGAGCATGCAGGTACCACAAGCATTCAGGAAGCTAAGGGCATTAGAGTGCAGGAATAAAGCAATGTTGTGACAACCATATAGGGGTTTGCTGAGAACCCACCTGAAATACTGCGTGCAACTTTGATCTCTGTCTTTAAGGATGGTATACTTGCATTGAAGGTTGTACTGTCTTGGTCCCTAGGATGAGAGGATTGTCCAACCAGAAAAGGCTGTATGCTTTGGAATTTAGAAGAATGAGTTGTGAACACACTGAAGTACACTACATTTGGAAGAGACTTGATCGGTTGGACACAGAGAGATTTTGTCTGCTCAACAGAAAGTCTCCAAGATGGGAACCCAATCTTTGGATTAGTTGTTGACCATTCAGCAGTGACATGAGGAGAAATGTCCTCCCTCAAAGGGTTGTGAATTTTCTGTCTTTTCTACCACAGAGTTGTCGATTGGATATTTGCAATACTGAGCAAGTGACTGAATTTTGTTTCTACACTACTATTATCGGACAGGGAATTCCTAGAAGCATGGCACTCATCCACAGATTCAATCAACAAGCATATCGATCTGGACCCAATATATCAGCCACTGCAGCGGACAGCTGGAACTGACAACTGGAAGCGGCAGGTACAAACCACTATAAATGCTGGAGGAAAGATCACAGAAGCGCTTCACAGGAGGCTCCCAAACACTGAGGATGTCACCTAGACAGGGGACGACACGTCTGCAACACAAATTCCCAGCTCGGCGAACAGAACCACAACAACGAGCACCCGAGCTACAAATCTTCTCCCAAACTTTGAGTTTTGTTTCTCTTGGGATTGAGCAGGTTCGTGGAATCCAAGCCCAAGGTCAACTCCAGTCATATTGAATGAAGGTGCAGGCTTGTGAAGCCATCCTCTGATGTTTTCAGTTGTTGTGACGTCTTGCTATCCTCGGTTATTATCCTGTAGATCTCTGTATTCTCTCCTAAACTGATGCTAATCATACTCTCTGCACACTTTTGGCATGTGTTGCTTTTCAGCATATTCTGCAGAGCCATTAATAATGAGCTTACTTTGGGAAAAAGTCATCATTGATTCTGAAGGCTTGTTATGCTAGCCTGAGGGGTTCTATGTGCTGAATGCATGTACGTGTTTTAAACTGTCTTGGGATATTAGCACCTCAGTCATGAAGTGGCTCCTATCCATTCAACATTGAAACTCATTGTGCTGTCTGATGGATGAAGGGTGATGGGAATACTTATTGGTCTGACTCAATCAGATTGAAGTAATTGCATGATGTTGTTTGTTTGACTGATGCATATTTCTTCTACCTGCACTCAAAAGGCCAATGTAGTTTGCAGTGTTGGAATTTGATATTTGGGCAAGACAGTAGATTGTTGAACTAAAAACCTGTTTTGTACCATATGGAAAGTCTGAGAGCTTGAAACCTTCTCATCTCTGTGAGCGATAGCTGGTGTTATTTCACCTTTCCCTCCTGTAGAAGCATTGGTTGTTCAGAGCTGGAAGGATAGATGTTGAGATGGATTCTTTGTTTTGCTTCTATGGCAACTTCATATCCAGGTCACTTTGACTGATTTTAATGATATAAAAAGGTTGTGGCAAGAGGAGAGAGAACAACAATTGGACTAACAAGTTCTGGAAAGCCAGGATTCATCAAGCTGGCATGAATCCTTGGACCAAGAGAAAACAGGTGTGATCTGGTACATGCCTTTCAGAGTATAAAAGCAAAAAGCGTATCGGAGTATCAGTAGGCCATTCAGTCACTAAGCTAGTTCTCCCCTTCAGTTAGCCTCCTGGGTGATCATTTATGTCAGTGCCACATGGCTGGCCTTTCTCCCTTGATGTCACTCGTCTCCAGAAACGTCACCATTCCTATCTTCAGCGGGTCAGTGATTGAGTTTCCACAGCGCTCTGGTGTTGAGAATCCAAGATGCACCATTTTTGGAATGAAGAAATTCCTCTTTATCTCGGTCTTAACTGGCCTGCCTGTTACTCAGAAACTGTGCTTCTTAGTTCTGAGTTGCTACATGAAAGAAGCACATTAACTGGGTCCACCTTGTCACAGTCTGCATGAATTTGGTATTTCTCAGTCAGATCCCTGGGGAACCACCGAGGCTGGGTCATTAAGTGTTTGCAAGGTAGAAGTAGACCAATTTTTCATCAGTAACACAGCTGAAGGTTGTGCTGAGAAAGCAGCTAAGTCCATTTGAGGATTTTTCGATGAATTGTGATCTCATTGAACTGCTGAGCTGATGGAATGAATGCACAACTATTGCTTTTGCATCTTATGGCCAGTTCTCATTTTTGTGAAACTCTGAAGAATACAGGCCAATTTCTTCAACCTCTCCTCCTGAGACAATCCTGCCAAAGATTTGTTATGTTTCACCTGAAGGCTAAGACCTGGAATAGGACTACAAAATGCAAGAATGTAACTATAAGACAATACCGAACACAGGGAAAATCTCCTTTGATTGGTGAGAGATGAGGCACGTTGTGCAGATGCATAGAAGATGAAACTGATTTACTGTGAAGAAGAAAATGTTGGTGAGGTTACAGCAAGAGGACTTGGAGGAGCTTTTGGAGAATATGGAGTATTATGTACTTGTTGGGCTGAATACTCTGTTTCTGTGATGTTCAGACAGTAGCATGTTGCGTTGTGGTGTTTACCCCAGTGTGTAATAAGCCATTGTACTTGGCAATTCAGAGCTGAAAATGTGTTGCTGGAAAAGCGCAACAGATCAGACAGCATGCAAGGAGCAGGAGAATCGACGTTTCGGGCATGAGCCCTTCTTCAGGAAACCCTGCTTCGCAATTAAATCAAGCATCTCATAAGATTTTCTGCTGCAGACTGTCATGGAACTTGGAATTAGGTGGAAAGCTAGGAGCCTCGTTTGCAGTTGTGGGTACAAATAGCTGCTCATGTTCAACCTGAGGAACATTTCAGGGTTTATACTTGATGGAGTTCAGAAGCAGACGGGTACATCTAATTGAAACATCCTGAGTGGCCTGGACAGACTAGATGTTGTGAGGATGTTTCCATTGGTTAGAGAGACATAGAGTCAAGGAAAAACTCTTTAGAATGGAGATGCAGAGAAACTTCTTCAGCCAGAGAGTGGGGAATCTATGGAATTCACTGCCACAGAGGGCTGTAGAGGTCAGGTCATTGAGTATATTTAAGACTGAGATAGGTTCCTGAGTGCGAAGGATTATAGGGAGAAAGTGGGAGAATGGGGTTGAGAAACCTATCAGCCATGATTGAATGGCAGAGCAAACGTGATGGGCTGAATGGCCTCATTTCTGCTCCTATCTCTTCCAGTCTTATGGTTTGGAGGTCATGTGATTATTGCGATGAGATTAATCTTTAAGCTATACGTAAGTGTTTATGCCCTGAGCTCTGGATATTGGAGAAATCTTTTAATTCCTGCTGTTGAGTGGGTGGGTGATAAATCTCAATCCCGGAAATAGTGAGGGCTGCAGATGCTGGAGAAGTCAGAGTCAATAAAGTGTGGCACTGGAAAAAGCACAGCAGGTCAGGCAGCATCCGAGGAGCAAGAGTCAACATTTCAGACATAAGCCCTTCATCAGCAATGTGGAGAGGGAAGGTAGCTCAGAGATAAATAGTGAGGTAGGGCTTGGGGCAAGGTAGCTGGGATGGCGAGAGGTAGGTCAGGTCGGAGGTGATTGTATTAGTTAGTGGAGGGGGTAGGTGGGACAGAAGGTCAGGCCAAGAAGATGATGATGGGTCTGGGATGAGGTGGCGTTGGGGAGATTTGGAAACTGGTCAAATCAATGTTGAGGCTGTGTGGTTATAGAATGGTCCCTACGGGATTGGGAGGGAAATTTGTTTTGGTGATTGGGTCTGACTATAGGTGGTGAAATTGGCAGAGGATGATACGGTGGATTTGAAGATGAGTGGGTTGGAATGTGAGGACCAGGGGGATTCTAGCCTTGTTGTGGTTGCGGTGGAGGTGTGGGAAATGGAGGAGATGCAATTGAGGGCATTGTTGATAACAGGGGAGGGGAAGTTACAGTCCTGGTGGCAGGAGAATACCCCACTCCATGCCAGATGCACCCTGCTGACTGAGCTCCACCTTCTTGACATGACCTCACTGCCCATCTTCTTTCCCATCTATCCACTCCACCCTCCCCACCGACCTATCACAATCACTTTCTACCTCCGCCCACCTATCGCCATCCCCCCTAACTTTTCCCCAGCACCCACCCCCATTCCCCTATTTGTTTCTCAGTGCCCTTCCCTCTCCCCAGGCCTCTTCTGCTCCTCTGATGCTGCCTGACCTGCTGTACATTTTCCAGTGCCATACTTTCTCGACTTCAAATCTGGATCTCGCAAATCTCACTTCTTCTCAGTTGAGTACTTGTCAGTAATGGGCAACAGAGTATTTGTTTATTGCTGCAGGTGTGAAGTTCTGAGCAACTGTTGTCTTTCTTAATGTTGTCATTATTATTCCCTAGTCGTCATATTCACAGTTGCTGGCGGCAACCTGCCTTACAAAGCTTGTGTCACGAACGAGTAACCCCTTGCCTTTAGAACAACGCACTGACATACGTAAGTATGAGCTGTTATTTTCTCCCTGAATTTTCATCAGGGCAACATAGTAGCCCAATAATGTTGTTTCAGATTTCACACTTTTCTGCTTGGAATGCTATGGCGACCTGTGGTGTGTGACTCATTTATGTGACACATGTTTGAAGGCTGAATGTGTCTCTCCTTGCTAACACTGATGTTCAGGGGTTCTTGCAGAAATAGTGATATACTGTTGAGCACTCTGCAAATGTCTGGGGAGTTTATTCAAATACTGAGACAGTTTTGTGGAGGTAATAAACATAGTGCAGACTTGACAAATACTGAGATGTGCTTGGGGTTACCCATGGGTACTGTCTGCTTCTATCAGTCCTGGGAGCCTGCAAAGATTGAGACAGTTCTGGGAAATCTTTATAAGTAATAATAAACTAGTGAGAACCCCTTGCAAATTTCTTAGAGTTCTGATCAAATATATTGGTATTTTATTTAAATAATGAAACCAAACCCTGAACTAGTTCATACGTCTTTCAGTGTAATCAACAATGCTCTTAATTGCATCTCCTCTATTTCCCACACCTCCGTCCCAACCACTACAAGGTGAGGATCCCCCGGTCCTCACATTCCACTCTACTCCTCTCCAAATCTAGCAAATCATCCTCTGCCACTTTCACCACCGAGCCAGACCCAATGACCAAAACAAATTTCTGTCCCCATCCCTATCTGCATTCTGACATCATACCCATTCTGAGGCTCGTCCACCACCTCAACAAGGCCACCCACAAACTGGAGGAGAAATCCCTCCTCTTCTACCTCAGGACCCTAGCCTCGACATTGACTTCACCAGTTTCCAAATCTCCCAAGATATTAATCAGTGGCTCCATGTACACGGTCTCTTGATGGAATTGGAATCAGAGAGAAAGAGTTCTAAGATTCCTGAGTTGCATTTAACCTTCACTTGGTAAACATGGCAGACGAGCTGGTCATTTATTTGTCATATCTTGCTGTGAGCTTTGCCATTACTTTTGTGGGCTAATTACCAGTGACCTGGCTTGAAAAGACCATGTTAGCTTTGGAGCACCGGACACCATCACTTGAATGCAGACACCTGAACTCCCAAACCAAGGCTAAATTTCCAGTGACGGACTGATGGGCTATACTGTGCTGTAGATGGTGCTGCCTTTTGGCTCAGATATATTAAATTTGCCTGGACACTATTTGGAATAAGAGTGGGACATCCTTTCTGTTGGCCGAGCCAATATTTATCCCTCAGTCAACATTGGTCAGCAGATGATCTCTTCATTTCATTTATTGCTGTTTATATGTGCTCCCATTGCACAAATTGGCTGTTGTCTTTCCTACAAAAATGACCATTCCTGATTTTAAACACAAGTAGGAGACATCCTGAAACTGTGAAAGGATATTGATCGATACAGATTTGTTTTTAAAATTGGGTGCTTTCACTATACCTTTTCAAAGATCTTGCACCATTTAATTTTTTGTTTCCCTTCCCTTGCTAAAAGGAAACTATGTCTTGAATTACTTGGCGACAAGGCCGAAGTTGGCCAACTTTGTAACGCAGGCTCTCATCCAGTTGTTTGCTCGAATCACCAAACTGGGCTGGTTTGACTGCCAGAAGGATGAGTACGTCTTCAGGAATGTCATTGCAGATGTCACACGCTTCTTGCAGGTACGGAAATGTCTCCATGTTCCTAACGGAGTTTTATTTGGGCAAATGTTTATTCTGGCTTCCAAAGCCACAAAGCTACAGCTGAAATTTATTTTGATGTTTTCTGTGGTAATTATCTGGAATGCATGCATTTCTCTGGAGCAGCAAGCATTCCAGAAAAAAGTTAGTATTCTTCTGATGCTCTTGCACAGCTCATTGGTGAAAGCAGTCTCGTGTACTCTGTCAGCCCAAAGAGTCTGCATCGGGATAGAGAAAAGTCAAGTGAGTGGACAGTAAGTTCACACACAGCCTCACACTTTAACACCTTATGTGTTATCTACTGGCATGAAGCATAGAGGAGCTGACTATTATTGAAGTGGACAGAGACTGCGGAAAGCTGCAGTACGGGGGCCTTTTGGGAGTTGGTGTTCATGAATCACAAAAAGCTCATGTTCAAATTCATCTCCTAATGGGGAAGGCACACGGAATGTCGGCTTTTATTTCAAAGGAAATAGAGTATAAAAACAGTCAAAGTTTTGCTAAAACTATCCAAGGCATATGTTTCAGCCCACAGCTAGAATACTGTGATCAGTTTTAAGCCCCTTCACGAAGGAAAGGTTTCCTGGCATTCGAGGCAGTCCAGACAAGGTTTACTTGGGCTGATCGGTGATATGGAGACAATGTCTTAGGGGGAGAGGGTAAGTCAGTTGAGCCTGTACTTTTTTGGATTTTAGCAAAATGAGAGGTGATCTCATTGAAACATACAGGACTCTTGAGTGGGGGGAGGGGGAGGAGGGGGGAGAAGAGCTTAACATGGTAGATGCAGAACTGTTGTCTGCTCTTGTGGGCAAGTCGAAGACCCAGGGAGCATGATCTCAGAATTCGGATCACACATTTGTAAGGGAGATGAGGAGAAATTTCTTCTCTGAGGGCAATGTGTCTTTGGAATTTTGATAGCAGAGAGCTGGTTACGCAGGTTGAGACCGATTTTTAATCAGCGAAGGGAATCCAGGGTTATGGGAGAAAAGGCAGGAAAGTAGAGTTGAGGATTTTTACACTGGCCACAATCTCACTGAATGGTCTTCTAAAGGATCCCAGGTTTCATTGCTGTGCTATGATTGATCATGAGAAATATGGAAACAAGAATGGTAAATGATGCTGATTAACCACATTCTAATTCAGACTCGGGACTGAATGAAGTTGGTTTGTTTCTGTACTGAATTCCTTAGAATGTTCCAGCGTCAGTGCTTTAGCACTGGAATGCTCCTTCTAATCAATGATATGGATGGGGGAGGTGGATAACGTCACAAGTCACATGACCCCAGCTTGTCCTCCAGGTTGATTTGAAATCACAAGCTTTCAGAGTCCAGCCCCTTTGTCAGTTGAAGTTCTTGTCTCCGTTTGTCCCTTTTTGATCTGGTGTGAAGCCTTGGCACATGGGCTGGGCTGAATGGGAGTTGGTGTGAAGTTATGCTCAAACAGGTTCACAACCTTCACTGAACAAAAACCAAAAGAACTGCAGTTGCTGGAAAGCTCAGCAGGTCTGCAGCATCTGTGAAGAGATATCAAAGTTAACATTTTGGGTCCAGTGACCCTTCCTCAGAGTTGATAGTAGCTCAGAAAATATCTGTTTTTGTCACTACCTTTGCAGCTTGCATTCTCTTGACCAGTTTATCTTTACTGTTGTAATATAGCTTACAGGCAGAGCTGAATTTTTTTAATGTCATGTCCTTGTGGGCATTATGGCTGGGCCAGCCAACTAAACATTGCATCCTTGCATTCTCCACTTGGCCATTTTACAGGGCAGTTTAATGTCAGCCATTTTCCTGTGGGTCAGGGGTCAAGTGTAGGCCAGCACAGGTACAGATGGCAGTCCCCTTCTCTAAGGGAAATTGGTGAAACTAGTGGGTTTTTAATGATGGTTGTCAATGGTGGCCATCACACTTTGGTAGGTTTTTTCCTATTGAATGCAAATTCAGTTTGCTGTGGTGGGATTTGAACCCATTTCCCAGAATATTACCTATGTCTCAGCTTCACTTGTTCAGCAGCAATACCGTGAGGCCATTTCTTCTCTCTAATGGTCAGGAACCCCATTCTAATATTGGGTTGATCTAAAATCTTTATCACAGGTCCTCCCATATGAACTTGATGAACACTTCATTCTAACTTCAGTTTGTGCCCAGGTAGAGATGCCATTATATTAGTGAGCCTGAGATCCCTGATGAATAACAGATCAGATGTTCATTACAGTAAATTTGATTTGGGAAACTATGTTGTTTCTTTGTTTTCTCTCCCCAGGACAGTGTTGAGCACTGTATTATAGGAGTAATGATTCTTTCTCAGTTAACCAATGAAATAAACCAAGTAAGTGTCCCAGCTTTCTTCATGGAAGTAAGTGTCTGTTTTTCTCATTGATTTCCACTTCTTCACTTGCAGGTTTGGTATTGAGTGCCCATTATATTCTGCTCTCAGCTTCTTTATTCCTTCCTTGCTGATCATGGTTGTTGTCCAAGATGAGTTTGGATGCAGCATTTGATCCCGGTCTGGTGGAATGAACGTTTCTGTTGTATGATCATATGCAACAAATTGTACAGAGGACCGAGGAGCACAATGTTCTGCATTGTTTCCACATTTGAATCAAACAGGTTTAAAAAAGAATACATTGATCTTGATCAAGGAAGCACTGGGATTGTGCAAACAATGGAATTGTTAGTTGATCCAAATTACTGTTGTTATCTTTAGGAATGAACTATTTGATCTGTTTTGTCCAGAACTTGATCTGTTTATTGTTATTTTCCCTCAGTCTTTTTGCTCGATCTGTGGTGGATTCTTGGTCGCGAACAATGCTATGATTCACTTGTCTTGAATAGTCTGAGTTTGCTGTCAATACTAATACTAAGGCATTGCTGCTCAGCAACAAGCTCTTTGCCTGTTCAAAAGTGCATCAGTGCTTATCACCATGCAAGCTATCCAACCACTTTGTCATCTCCCTGCTTTCTGCTCAGTCCCCCTTCCTACTGTGTTTACTCCCTCAAATTTCTTTGCAATTGTCAGACCCTTTTGGAGTGATCACCCCCCACTGTCAATGATAAAAAGATGAAATCATATACCTTATGGATCTTTGTTAGCTGGCTCCTCAGGGTGTATGTCCAGCCAGTCATAGAAATGGAGCATTAGCTCAATCACAGAAATCACTGTCTCTCATACAAGCTGGCGGCACGGTGGCTCAATGATTACACACTGCTGTCTCAGCACCAGGGTCCCAGGTTCAATTCCAGTCTTGGGTAGCTGTCTATGTGGAGTTTGTACATTCTCCCTGTGTCTGCTTGGGTTTCCTCCGGGTGCTCCGGTTTCCTCCCACAGTCCAAAGATGTGCTGGCCAGGTGAATTGGACACACTAAATTGCCCATGGTGTTAGGTGGATTAGTCAGAGGGTAATGGGTCTGGGTGGGTTACTCTTCGGAGGGTTGGTGTGAACCGGTTGGGCCGAAGGGCCTGTTTCCACACTGTAGGGAATCTAATCTCGAATCTAAAAAGGCACTCTCCATCATAAGCCCTCAGTGGTGATGACATCCTTGTTCATGTTTTCCACATCCTTCAATATCTCAGTGTATTGTTTTCTAACATGGGGATAAACGTTGAAAGCACTTTGATAGTGTGCTGCAACCAGATTTCCCTCAAAGTTGATGATAACTTTCTGCTTATTATTGGGCTTTATCATTGAGCCTCAGTGCTCTGTATTGCATTTCATATTGCCTTGTTAACGTGCATCGTTACTTTTAATGATTCATGAAGTGTTGTATCATCTCTCTACTTGGAAGTGCAGGTGATGTATGGGTTAATAATTTTGTCTTTTTTCGATAGGCTGACACTACACATCCACTGACAAAACATAGGAAAATTGCATCGTCATTTCGAGACACATCACTATTTGATATCTTCACACTCTCATGCAATTTACTAAAGCAGGTAAATGTTGTATGTTTGCCTGGCAGTCAGACTGCATCATAGATTGTTCATGGAACCTTGCAATGACCCAGTGATCCTGTTGATGACACTGATGTGCCTGGAGGCGGCCTTCTGCCCAAAGACAACTGGGTGATGTTTGTAAACCACCTCAAAAGCAAAAATATGGGACATGGAGAAAAGACTACAATTCTTCCTTGTGCTGTTATCCTTTCCATTGCCTTATTCCCCTTCAGCACATCCTGGCACAGGAGATGAGCAATCACAGGCCTTGGTACATCTCCTTTCTCCTAGCCTTGATTCACTCGTCCCCTATCCCCCCAGCATTCTTGGAATTATGAATTAGGAGTCAGAATGAGTTTTCTGGATCACTACTTATCCGTTTGGAATTTCACATTGTACTCCATGAGATGATAGATTAATGTACTTACAATACCATTTGTACTGGTGTTGACCAAGAGGTGAGTTGGAAGCAGAATTAAAAGAATTCATCCAGGTCCTCTATTAAACTTAGCAACCATGGTACACACAGCAAACATTATCCTTCTTCATGTGGACCACTATCAGAGGTTTAAGTCAACAATACAAATTACTTTCCCAGTAACTGGCATATCCTTCCACATACGCAAAACCATCAGCCGAAATATACATCCCAGATTGGTCAGGTGACAACTCATGCTTTGTTTTTACTGTCAGATTCAGTCTTCTTTTTAAATTAATAATTGTCACAATGTTTCAAGCAAGTTCAGACACTACATTTTCACTCTACAAAATAATTCCTGAACGTACGCAGCTTTCAGTAAGAGATTCTGCATTTATTTGCAAGGGGCACATGACCTCAGTTAGCTTGGCCCCTCCTCAGCCGAGTGTTGCTACATCTCCTATTTAAAATTGTTCCCTTTACCGCCTCCTTTTCTCTTGCCATGTGCATGTCTTGCTCCACTCCGTTAAGAAGTTAGCGAGTAAGTTTGTGGCAGGGAAGCCTCTGATGATTGGAGGAGCCTCACCTTTGAGATTCTGACAGGTCTCTATGCAGGAATGATTTTTGTCCTGTTCAACACCCCTTTGAGTAAATTTCTCCTGGCACTTTGGGATAAATGTACTGTTTATCCCTTTACATCTTGTGTCCAGTTATTTGGCCCGTGAGCCTGGGCCCAGTGCTGAGTATTATTTGTTACCCCATTCTGCTGGGCCTTCTCCCCAAGTCTGGAGTGCCTGTCAGCCAGAAGTAGTAGGTTACAAATGGACTGTCGCTATGATGCCTTAACATTTGTCCAAACATCGAGAAAAGCTGACCCACTTGAAACATTCCTTAATGTGTCACTGCTCTGGAAGTAAAACCTGTCTGTTGTGGACCAATGTATGATACTAGGAAATGTGAGATCAACAAGCTGACTGGGATAACATGAGAGTAACTTTGTTGTTTGAGTTGACACTGGTTCTCCTAGTTCAGGAGGCTCAGCTGAAAACGTGACCCTTTGTAGTGAAATGCCATTGATTGTGTTGTCAAAGCCCTGCACTTAGTTTGAACACGTGTTGCTTGGATCACTAGCTAATGGTGTGCACATTCTTGCAGGCATCTGGAAAAAGCTTCAATCTGAATGATGAAAGCCAGCATGGTCTCCTTATGCAACTTCTCAAACTGGCTCACAACTGTCTCAACTTTGACTTCATTGGCACTTCAACGGATGAGTCCTCGGACGACCTCTGTACTGTCCAGATTCCAACCAGCTGGAGGTCAGGTATGGTCATATTCAGCAGCTCTGCCTTGAGTTTGGTTCACATTTTGTTTGAAGCTCTCAATCGTCCTGTCTATCCTGACTGATCTTCTCTCAGCCCTCAAATCTGTCCCTTGCACACACGACTTGCCCCTGGCCACGGCACTCACTCAAACCCATTCTTGCTCACTCCCCATGCACATAGTTTCTCTCCCTCCCTCTGCACAATCCATTCCTCCCCACTGTCTTTCCATTTCCATGTTCTGTGCCTCCGTGCTGCCTTGCTCACTACTTTGTCTCCATTATCTCGCCCCTACCCACTGTGTCACTTTTCTCCCAGATCTCTTTCCTCTCTCCCCCACATGCTCTCCGTTCATCTCTACTTCTCCCTGTTCTCTTTTCTACTCTTCCATGTCTCTCTCCTGAATACGATAGTTTCAGCTGCTAACGGTGCATCATAAATCTTGTTTCCATTCGTCCATCTGATCAGTCTGCCTGTCTGTTTTGGCTGGGCTACATGGAGTCTCTGGAGTTTGTGAGATTTGCTGTTTTGGCTGGCAGGTGGTGCCGTGCACACTGTGTGTGGGGTCAGGTGACTTTACTCACTCCCCGCCATCTCCGGGGAATACTCAGTGATCTCATACACTTCCCGGCTGATAAGCAAGCTTCTCAACCAGTCACCAGCCCCAAGGCTGAAGCTCGACCTTGTCAGAAGCTGCTGGCCAATCAGAAACCAGCAGCTCTGGGTCCCGCAGATCATTGCTGACAGACCTGTCTGGTCAAGGTCTTAGCTGGTGCCAAGTGCTTTTCTTTTTGGGGATTGTGAGGTTGGAGCTGCAGGGAGGTTCTGGTGAGATGGAGAGAAGGTCAGCTCCCTACTCACCCCACCCAAATCCCCCTCCCCAACTGGTGCTGGACTGAGACAAATGGAGACTGCTGCTCCAACCCGGTGTGTAGGTCATCTGGGTTCCCAGCTCTCCACTGTCACGAAGTTGAGGCCATTAATTAGCCTTCACTTGCAATGTTTAATTGGTGGCGAGTCCAAGATCCCCATTGGGCCTTTGTGACGAACGCACGTTTGAGGTGATAAGGGGTTGAGGATCTCTCTCGGGCCACCCTGTTTGTTCCCTTGCCATCTTTCTTCATCCAGTGAGTGGATAGTTACATCCTTAGTTTTCCGGTAATTTAAACTGGTAAATACCTTTATAAATGGCTGTGCAAACTCTCTGAAGTCCTGGTGATCTGGGCTTCAGGGAATTTGTTTGAAGGAGAACCTGACAATGATGTTTGGTCTCTTTGATGCAGTATGGAATGTTGGATCGTGGAATTGGGGCTTGGCCTATTTTTGTTCCCCCAGCATTTGTTTCCTCACTTTTGGCAAAGCTGTTCATTCATTGTCATTGACAAGCTGTTTGTGTTAGATCTGTCACGAACAGTCAGAATCCTTTACTGAAGTACTTTCTGGAAAGCTAGCCTTCTCATCTTGCATTCTCCATTATTTCAACGAAAGTCATTTAAATTTAACAGTACTTACTTTCTGAAGGTCTGCAAACAAAACTGCAGTTGTCTGTTTTGATGCATTCTGTAATGTGTGTCGGGAGCTGCTGAGATGTTCGTCATGGTCTTTTACATCAGTGACGCTCCATTGCCTGGTTTTCTTTGAGTAATTCTGGCTTATTTTGTTATGTTGCTGTATTACACCCCTGTGAACCATCTTGGGTTATACAATGGTGAAGGCACTCTGAATCCACATTACTGTTTTTGAGAGAGAGAGAGAGAGGGTGGAGAGCACAATCTGAGAGTCTGCAACAGGTTTCTGTTTGACCTTGCTCCCCACCCTGAAGATGCACTGTTGCAGAAGGCATAGTTTTGAGAATTTTTGGGAAAGCCTTTTGTTAATTTCTCTTGGCAACTTGTATTTGAAGACTGCAAGTCTTTATCATTTCATGTCCAATGATCCAGACCTGCCATTGTTTCTTTAGCATTCCTCAGATGATTGGAGCTTATTTCAGATTGCTGCTGTATCCCAGAACATACAGTGCTAGACCCATCTCTTCAACAGCAAAGCCAATGCATTTCAGTCTTGACCAGGGCAATTGTAGTGATTGGAGCCAGGTTGGTCGTCTTGATGACAACATCCTTGATTGGGGTTGTTAACCTAGGCCAATCAGGAAAGCCTTGGCTGACCAATCTTTACAGAGGATTGAGCATTTCCTCAGTTCAGGGGACTGACTCTGAGTGGGCTGGCCACAGACAGTGTACTGTACCCAAGGGAACAAAGGGTGACTTGGTGATGTGATACTGGTCTCTGTGCAGTTCTTTCAGTGATTTCCAGGTACTAAAAGACAGCAATTGAAGGTTGAAACGTGATTACTACTCGTTAAGTTCACATTTGAGTTATTTTGAATGAAGCTGGTCATTCTGTGGTTGTTGGGGCTTGAACCAGAGTATTTTGGCCAAGAGGTCTGGGCACTATTTCCCCCAAGGTCCTCTTAAATGATTGTCGATCAAACTTGCAATCTCCAGCTAGCATTACTATCCCAACAGAAGTCCATCTCTTTATCAGTGTGGCCACACAACTGGACTGAATGCTTTTTCTAATTCTGTTTGGACCTGTTTATGACACACTCTCTGGGGCATGTGGGGCTTGAAAGTGTACCTTTTGACCTAGAGGTAGAGGCACAAATACTCCACCAAAAGAGGCAGCATTATGTTCATCATCTAGCCTGCTGCTCATTGCATGTCTCAATTTCCATGTAGAATTTAACTAACCATGGCTATTAATTTCTAGCCCAATAAGCCCAAACCTGGGAAAGGACCTTGTCCAGTTTGGGGGAGAAGTTGGAGAATGACAGGTCTGAAGTTATTTGTTCCTCCCACATTCTCTCTGATGACCAAAGTGTCATGTTATATCTCCTGTCTTTTCATGGTATGTGAGGTGACACCGAGAACAGCATTATAGCACCTATTGGCAGTGGTCTTCTCATGCTGTACACCGTCAATCACATTCATTCAGAGTTTGCTGCAGCTGAATGCAGCCCCAGCCAGAAGTACTGAAGACTGACAGATCCTTGTCTTCATTGCTTTCCTGCTATGTGAACTCGAGTCATTTCTTCATTGCTAGTCATCCTTCTTTCTTTGAGGATTATTGGTTGACCAGTGGCTCCCTAGATCGTCCAGATTTCGACGCTGCACGGTCATATTCTTTCCTCCTTGAATAGAGAAGATTGGGCTGGCCTCACAGCTCATCAAAAATATGTTTTTTTTTTGCAAAGGTCGATGAAGTGAAGGGTGAACTGTAGTTCTGCCTCGGACTAGCTGCAGGGTGTGTGTTTCAGAGCTGAGTCATTGTGACAGCAGATAACATTTAATTTGAGCCTAGGTTTGTCGTGTTCCAGAAAAATATTCTTTCTCATTGTCTCTTGTGCATTACTTACATTCAACCACCCAGCATAATGTCAACCTGATCTTTAGTTCACAGAGAAGATAGAAAACTCCAAAGTAGTCTAAATTTAAGGAAGTCAGCAAGAAGTAATTTAGCTGCTTTACTCAAAGTCTGGAGTAGTTGAAACAAATATCTAAATTCCCCTGAAATATATCTAAGTGCATGAAGAAGGAATAGGAGGAACTGATGGGTTGAAACCAAGTAGATAGATTGGAAGGAAGCTTGTGTTGACCTTCAAGACCAACATTGACTTAAACACACAGCCTGTGAATGTGCTGCATATTGTATGCATCGAGCTGACAATATAACCTAAACTCAACTTTTAACTTTTCCAGTAACAGAATTAGTTAAATAGAGTGAAGTTCATGTCCACATTTGAAGTTTGTCTTCACTTGAATTAAAAAGTGAAGTCTATATGCTAATTATTATTGTAACCTAATGTGTCATCTCACTGGGGTAATTCTAATCAGTGCAGTTACCCTTCCATGAAACTTGGCGAATACCCATTGCAGTCCCCAATCAAACCTACCGAAAAATACCAAGAGTCTTTCTAATGGAGGAGAAGGATAAGTTTAACTAAGCCTCATTCACAAGATCTTTTCCAAGACCCACCCTGAAGATGCTTCACCTTTCATCAGTCAGAATTCAGGTCACTGAAATATCTCTGTTCTTGTCTAGACGATAGATACCCTCTTCACTGCTGTCTGGGTCTGAGCCCATTGGACCAGAAGTTATCATTCATAAGATACAGGAGGTGGGATGAGGCCATTAAGCCCATCGAGTCTGCTCTGCTATTCGGTCATGGCTGATATGCTCCTCACCCCATATTTTCCTGCCTTCTCTTCATGTCCCTTCAACCCATTACAAATTACAAAACCTGTCTGACTCCTCCTTAAATGTACTCATTGTCCCAGCAGCATCCACTGCACCACGGGGTAGCAAATTATACAGATTCACAACCCTTTGGGAGAAGGGGTTTCTCCTTGATTTTGATTTGAATTTGCTATGACCTCCTGTCCCAGAATGCATCCGCTCCACACCTATTCTATCCACACCTTTTGTCACCTTGAATCCCTCATTTTGATCTCCCCTCATTCTCCTAAATTCTAGAGAGCATGTGACTAAACTGTTCAATCTCTCTTCATATGACAAATCCCTGATGTCTGGGATCAATCTAGTGAACCTCCTCTGAACTGCCTCCAGTGCAACTCCATCTTTCCTCCAAGGGTTCAGAAAAGATTTACAAGGATGTTGCCAGGGTTGGAGGATTTGAGTTGTAGGGAGAGGCTGAATAGGCTCCAGGCTGTTTTCCCTGGAGCATCAGAGGCTGAGGGGTGACCTTACAGACGTCCCATGAGGGACATGGATAGGGTAAATAGACAAGGTCTTTTCCCTTGGGTAGGGGAGTCCAGAACTAGAGGGGCAATATGTTTAGGATGAGAGGGGGAAACATTTAAAAGGGACCTGAGGAGCAACTTTTTCACACAGAGGGTGGTACGTGTATGGAATAAGCTACCAGAGGAAGTGATGGAGGCTGGTACAATTATAACATTTAAAAGGCGTCAGGATTTAGTATATGACTAGGAAATGTTTCGAGGAATATGGACCAAGTGCTAGCAAAAGAGACTAAACGAGATTAGGATATCTGATCAGCATGAATTTGCCCTTCAGAAAACCGTGCTAACTCTGATAGATAGCGCTTTGACTTTCCAAATGTCCTGATAGTGCTTCCTTGATAATTGATGTCAACACTTACCCAACAACAGATGTTAAACCAACTGGTCTGTAGTTTCCCACATTTTGCCTCCCTCCTTTTTGAAGAAGGGTGCTATATTAGCCATTTTCCAATCCATTAGAACCTTTCCTGTATTCAGGGACTTTGGGAATATTGTAACCAATAGATTTCCTGTCTCTGTTGCCACTTTCTTTGATACCCTATGATGTACGCCATCAGGTGAAGGAGCACTTGTCTGTCCTCAATCCTAATAGTTTGCTTCATTCCTTTTCCCTGTTCATGTTGTTTCTTCTCAGTCCCACCTTATCTGTAGCCTCTGACTTGCCTGTTTCAACAGGCATGGTTCCATCGTCCTCCACCATGAAAACTGGGGTAAAGTATTGATTCAACATCTCTGCCATCTCAGTGTCTCCATTATTAACTCTCCAGTTTCACCTTCCAAGGGATCAGCATTCACAGTGGTGATTCTTTTTGATGTTTTGTGCTAGTTTTGTTTCATAATTCTTTTTATTAATTTTTTAGTATCCCTTTGTTTATATTTAGAAGTTTCCCAATCTTCCATGTTGCCACAGGCCTTTGCAATATGATATGGTTTAATTTTGACTTCATGTTGTCCTTGACTTGTTCAGCCTTGGATGGCTTTTTTCTGCCGCCCCCCCACTCCTCACCCCCCTCCTTCCCATCTTTGTTTCTCTCTGGGATATAGTTTAATTGTGAGGAATTCAGTAGCTCCCTAGACATCTGCTATTGCTCATCTGTTGACTGACCTTTTAGCCTTCCTGCCCAATAGAGGAGCAGAATGAGGCCATTTGGCCCATCGAGTATGCTCTGCCATTCGATCATAGCTGATATGTTTGTCGACCCCATTCCCTGCCTCCTCCCCATCACACATTTGATCTACTTGCCAATCAAGAACCTTTCGATCTCTGGCTGACAAACACTTTGTGACTTGGCTTCCACAGCCCTCTGTGACAGTGAGTTCCACAGATTCACATTCTCTGGCAGAAGAAATGTCTCCTCATCTCCCTGCTGAAGGGTCATTTCTTTGCTCTGAGGCTGTGTCCTTGAGTACTTGTCTCTTCTCATGGTGAAAGCATCTTCTCTACATCCTCAATCAACAGACCTCTCGGGATTTTCTCAGCTTCAGTCAGATCCCCTGTCATCCTTCTAAACTCCATTGAGTACAGACGCAGAGTCATGAGCTGTTCTCTAAATGACAAGCCCTTCATCCCCAAGATCATACTTCTAAACCTCTTATGGATTCCCATCAAGGCCAACACATGCTTCCTTAGATACAGGGTCCAAAACTGCTCACCAATTCCAAATGTGGTCTGACCAGAGCCTTCTACAGCCTTAGCAGTACATCTCCACTCTCAAAGCTAAAGCAAACATTGCAGTTTCCTTCCTAACTGCCAACTGAATGAGCATGTTAACCTTAAGAGAATCCTGAGCTAGGACTCCCAAGTCCCTGTGTGCTTCAGATTTCTGAAGTCTTGCCACATTCAAAAAATGGTCTGTGCCTCTATTCCTCCAGCCAGATGCAAAACCTCACAGTTGTATTCCATCTGCCCACTCTCCAAGCCTGTCCAGGTCCTTGTACAACCTTCCCATTTTGTCAACACTGTCTGTCCCTTCACTTGTCTTTGCGCCACCAATTGACCTTGCTTCCTCTGTCAAGTACAGAGCAGTGTGTGGATTGGGAGGAAGGATTTCCAGGGGACAAGACCAATGTGCATTCAGTTGTGTCTCACATATATTCAGCATTTGGTGAAACCAGTTAGCCTTTTGTAAGTATATTCGTTCCTCAACTTGTACTCTCGAGGATAATTCCAGCTTAATTCTTATTTCTTCACAAATAATGGCACTGAACGGAAGCTATTATCATAATCCACTCTGTACTTAGGGGATCACCAGGGCTTTTCAAGCATTTCTCTGAAGCTGTTATTAGCAAATACTGTTCCTTGCATTGATCTTTGAAATATTATTTACGGTCTGGGAACCCTGTTGTCAGTCATACATTCTGTTTGTGAGTGCTCCACGTTCTGGCAGGATTCTATGATAAAACCAAGAATTGGGGGTGCTGGAGATCTGAAACAAACACAGGAATTGTTGGTGCAGTTGTCCAGGCCACTTAATCGTCCAAGTTTCAATTAGATCCTCCCTCATCCTTCTAAACTCCATCGAGTATAGTCCCAGAGTCCACAAACACTCCTCGTATGTTAAGTATTTTCGTTCCTGGGACCATTCTCATGAACCTCCTCTGAGCACGCACCAGGGCCACTACATCCTTTGAGAGATATGGAGCCCAAAACTGCACACAACATTCTAAATGTGGTCTGACCAGAGCCTTATAGAGCCTCAGAGGTACATCCCTGCTTTTATATTCAACTCCTCTCCAAATAAATGTCATCATTGCATTTGCCTTCCGAACTACTGACTCAAGCTGAAAATTTACCTGGAGAGGATCCTGGACCAGGTGCTGTTTTCCGTTAATTCGCTCATCAGCAAACTGTTTCAAGGTGCCTAATGAACTCTCCTACCTGGATTTTAACACCTTTTCAAAAGATAATGTAGTACCCAAAACACTGCTGAAAATATGTTGCTGAAAAGGCGCAGCAGGTCAGGCAGCATCCAGGGAACAGGAGATTCGACGTTTCGGGCATAAGCCCTTCTTCAGGAAGGGCTTATGCCCGAAACGTCAAATCTCCTGTTCGCTGGATGCTGCCTGACCTGCTGCGCTTTTTCAGCAACACATTTTCAGCTCTGATCACCAGCATCTGCAGTCCTCACTTTCTCCCCAAGACACTGCTGTCTTGAAATGTCAGCCTTTGAGCTGAAGTCTTGAGTGACATTGGAACTCAGGGAGTTATGACTCAGTGGGAATGATATCGGCAGTAGCAGAGCTGTTGTTTGAGGACATTATTGAATACTGGGACAATAATACGGCTTTGAGAGGTGTATTTTGTCCTGGTTTTCTTTTGACGTGGAGGTGCTGTTGTTAGACTGGGGGTGGACAAAGTCAGAAATCACACAACATCACGTTGGAGTCCAACAGGTTTGTTTGAAATCACAAGGCTATGGGGCACTGCTCCTTCACTGGGTGAACCCTGACCAAAGGGCAGTGCTCACAAAGCTTGTGATTTCAAATAAACCTGTTTGACTTCAATCTGATATCTGAGTAGTTTTGTTTTTGAGGCGAGGTTTTGAGCTATCAGTTGCAAATGTGTTGCTGGTCAAAGCACAGCAGGTTAGGCAGCATCTCAGGAATAGAGAATTCAACGTTTCGAGCATAAGCCCTTCATCATTTTACTTTGAGCTATCAGTGCCAAGTTGCCTCTTCTAAGCCACTAAAGTGTAAACATAGCTAGTTATGCCTTTGGGATTTTGAAAAAGTTGGAATAATAGAAGCAGCATGAATGGGTGGAATCAGGCTCCATTAGAACCAGGGTTTTCGTTTAACTTACAGTTGTTGGGGTTTTGAAGTTGGTTATGGAAGCTGCAATATCTTTCTCTCACCTAGAATTTCCTCCTGATGTTTTTTTCCTTCTGGAGATATACCTCATTTGAGACAAACTACTTTACTGAATTTGCCTTTGCTAAGGCTGTGTTTATCGGATATTCATACATTGGAGCGGTTAATGTTTCACAGTTAGATCATCTCCTGTTCCATTAAGTTTTCCAATAGAGTTAATGTTATACCAATTTCTTTTGATTTTAACTGGAGGCTAAGAATAAAGTGTTTTGCTTTAAGCTGAACCAATCAAATGACGTTTGGAACAAAGCACCTCACCCATGCCTTTAAAAAAGATGAAAGTTCAGGTCGAGGCTGTCTCCTTGGTGCGTTTGAAGGAGGGTTTGGTCTAATCCCTAACAATACTAACAGAGCTGTTAATTCATTCTACAATAAATTCGCATGCTTTTTGTTAGTTTTTAGGTTCTGAGACATTATGGCTATTTGGATATTTTGTAATGAAGGCTGTTTATTCTGTTAAAAAAGTAATAGTATCATTGACTGGTTGTGCTCAGAAAGTAGAGGTGTGCGGCATAAAAAAATGAACTTAATTGATGAAGCAAGGTTGATAAGTTTAATTCAATTCAGTGAACTGTGTTGTACATTCCAGTTACAAAATTATATGTCTGTCTCTGATTAGAACAACCAACAGCCAATTGTCATTTTTGGTATTTCTTCACCTTGGCACTGTGTGTCTCAGTTGGAATATGTTTCTTGGACAGAGAATTGAAGGATTGGATTCACCTGGCCTTGTTTTGTAATTGCTGCAGAGTGAAGATATTGATTGCTCATTACCTTTGAGTTTCAAACAGTACAGCTCCATGTGCAGCATCAGGAAGAATTTGCTTTGGCTCAGCACCATATACCCCTCATGGTGTGCAAATGGATTGTTGAAGCTCAAACTACTTTTGAAGGAGAGTGAGATCCTTCTGCCTACTAATGGTCTCATTCCATATTACTGCAGTGTCAGGTTGTATGTTAACTTGAGGGTAAGCCAGCGGTTTCATCTTGCAGGTGAAAAGTGAATTCACTTTCTTGATGCTCTTTCACTGTGAAGATACCATGAGTTTGCCTGCTGCTTCCATCCCTGTAAGTTGGATTTAATATGTACTCAAATACATGTAGTGTATGACACAAGGTAAATGAGCTTGTCATGCAGATTGAAATTGGTAGGTGGGAATCACAGAGATGTAGCTGCAAGGGGATCAGGGCTGGGAGCTGAATATCCAAGGATACATGTCCGAATCGAAAGGACAGACAAATAGGCAGAGGGGTTGGCATTACCTTCTCATGAAGGGAATGAAATTAAACTGTTAGCAAGAACTGATGTCGAGTCGGAAGATGTCGAATCTGTGTGGGTGAAGTTGAGGAAATGCCCAGGAGAAAATAACCTCATGGGAGTTGGGTACAGGCTTCTTAGCAGTAGTTAGGATTGGGGGAAGAAAATAAATCGGGAGATAGAGAAGGCATGAAAGAAAGGCATTGTTAGAATAATCATGTTTGCAATGTGCAGGTAGAGTGGGAAAGTCGTGATCTTTAAGGAATTGGGGGAGTGTTCACAGGATGGGTTTATTTTTTTTGAAGCAGCTAGTTGTAGTCCATCCAGTCCGGGTGATTTATCCATTGGTGAATTGATGATGTGTAATTAGGCAGGCTTAATTCTTAGCTGAAGGTGAAGAAATCCTGAGGGTGAATGAGCAAATTCACCCTGTAGTTTGAGAGGGCAAAGCTGCAATCAGATCTTATGGTAGTTCATTTAAGTGAAGATAACTATAAAAACATAAGGGAGGAGTTGGCTTGAGTTGATTGAAAGGAGAACCTAGCAGGGAAGATAGTGGAACAGCAATGTCAGAGGTTTCTTGGGGTAATTGGGGAGGACCAGCAGAAATCCATCCCAAGTTTCATAGTGAGGGGAGGATGTGGCAACCATTGCTGCCAATGGGAGTCAGGGACAGTGTAAAAGCAAAAGAGCAGCTATACAATGTGGTGAAGATTCATGGGAAGCCAGAGGATTGGGAACCCTTTCAAAACCAGCAGAGGATAACTACAACAGCAATATGAAGCTAGCTGGAAATATTTCTTTAAAATTACAAGGGCCTTTTCAGATAGCTAAAATATAAGAGGCAAGGATGGACATTGGTCCCCTGAAAGATGAGGCTGGAGAAGTAGTAATGGGAAACAAAGAAATGGTAGAGGAACGGAATTGGTACTTTGCATCAGTTTTTATACTGGAAGACCCCAGCTGGAGACCAGAACTTTGAGAGTCAGGAGTGCAGTGGCCAACACTGAAGGGAAGGTATTGGGGAAGCTGTAAGGTCTGAAAGTGAATAAGTCACCCAGACAAGGGTTCTGAAGGAAATAGCTGAGGAGATTGTGGAGCCATTGGTG
This sequence comes from Hemiscyllium ocellatum, assembly GCF_020745735.1. NCBI lineage: Eukaryota > Metazoa > Chordata > Chondrichthyes > Orectolobiformes > Hemiscylliidae > Hemiscyllium > Hemiscyllium ocellatum. The sequence continues at coordinate 20,408,896 of NC_083448.1, forward strand.
ATGATCTTTCAGAATCATTGGAGTCCTGGAGGGTCCCAAACATCTGGAAAGTGGCACACGTGACGCCTCTGTTTTATAAGGGTGGGAGGCAGAAGGCAGGAAGTGTTTGCCCAGTTAGCCTGACCCCTTGGTGGTATGAGTTTTTCGTCCATTATTAAGGATGAGATTGCACAGTACAGTACTTGGTAGTGCATGGTAAAATAAAGCTGAGTCAGCACAGCTTCGCCAAGCCTGACAAATCTGTCAGAATTCTTTTGAGGAGGTATTGAATAAGTTAGACTAAGAGCCAGTGGATGTGATTGATTTGGATACCAGAAGATTTTTGACAAGCTGCCACACAGGAGGCTGTTAAGTAAGGTAAGAGCCCATGGTATTAGGGGGAAGATGCTGACTGGCAGAAGGCAGAGTGGGGAGACATCTTCAGGATGGCAGCCATGACTACTGAAGTTCCACAGGGATCTGTGTGGGGGGGCCCAACTGTTTGTGTTATGTATTAATGATCTGGACGAGGGAACTGAGGACATTGTTGCTAAGTTGGCAGCTGACACAAAGTTAGTTGGAGGGACAGGTAGTGTTGAGGACCCAGGGAGTTTGCAGAAAGACTTGGACAGACGTGGAGAGTGGGCAAAAAACTGACCGGTGGAATACAGCATGGGAAAATGTGAGTTTATGTACTTAGCTGGGAAGAACAGAGACATCAACTAATTTCTAAACAGGCAAAGGCTTCAGAAATCTGAAGTACAAAGTGACTTGGGAGTTCTCATTCAGGATTCTGTTCAGGGTAACCTGCAGGTTCAGTTGGCAGATAGAAAGGCAAATGCAATCTTAGCCTTCATTTCAAGAGGGCTACAATATAAGAGCAGGGATGGCCAGGTCAAGTCACATGGAAATATTGTGATGAGTTTTGGGACCTTCGTCCAAGTGTTGGAGGAAGTCCAGAATAGATTAACAAAAATGGTCCTGGGGATGAAATGGCTTCTGGTCTGAGGAGAGGTTGAGATGTCTGGGTCTGTACTGGATGGAGTTTAGAAGGATAGGTGGGGATCTAATTGAAACTTAGAGAATACTGAGAGACCTCAATAGAGTGAATGTGGAGAAGATGTTTCCATGTTTTGGAGAGACTTGGACTTGAGTGCACAGCCTTGATAACTGAGATGAGGAGGAATTTCTTCAGCCCAAGGGTTGTTAATCTGTGGAACTCATTGCTGCGGACAGCTGAGGGTGCCAAGTCATTGAGAGTATTTAAGACAGATTAATAGGTTCTCGATTTGTCAGGGGATCAAAAGGATTACCGGGAGAATGCAGGAAAAGGATTCAATGGTGGAGCAGACTCAATGGGCCAAATGGCCTCATTCTGCTGTTTAACTTGGGGTCCTGTTCTTCATTCAGTTAACTTCACTTGGTTGAGATGCTCCATTTGACATCTGCAGGGCTGTTCCTCACATTGTGCAATTCAAGAATTATTTCATCAATTTTGACCAAGGTTGGATCTCCTTTGCCAAAGAACCACCCACAGCTCTGCAACATGTCATAAAAAAAGGGTTTGTTTTAGTCCACATGTGCACACTGCAGGATACTGGCATATGTCAGACATGTGGAGCAAATCCCTCAGTGTCGTGTTCATTGAGTGCTGGAAACAAAGTGTAATTGGTTGTAAACATTGTTTGCATGTGTCAGATGAGCTGAACTGTGAAGTGATGTGGCAGAAAGAGCATTTTGTTCAACAGTAGCTTGTCAGGAGAAGAGCCAGGATTGAAATGAGATTCAGCCCTGCAGTGAAGGACATGGTCTGATATTTGTGTCAAAATCAGAAGGCATCTTCTCATGGTTGATCTCACAGCCTTGTGCCTTTTTCTGTGGAGGGGTGAAAGAGGAAAACTTCCACAACAGCAGCCATGACACAAACTGGTGCCCTCATGTTTTCACTGTGGCTTCTTGAGACCTGAAGACATGGTCGGACAGTGGCAAGCAAAGGAGACAACTGAGGAACAAGTCGATTTCGATAACAAATTAACTGTGCACTTTTTTTTTCTTGATCATGTCTTCCTATGTCCTCCATACCTCTATCTTAATAAAGGTTTGTTTACCTTTCACTTGTATCGCTTTCTCCTCGTGGAGAGTTAAGTTCCGGCTGCACAGGATATCACTGCAGGAGTGCTTTAGACATCTCCTCAGCCCATCTATCTTCGGATGCCTCATGAATGATCTTCCTGCCTCTGAAGTCTGAACTCAGGGCGTTCACTGATAATTGCACAACGTGCAGCACCTCAGAGAGTCAAATAGTTTGCGTCTTCATGCAGGATGACCAGGACATCATTCAGGCTTGGCCTGATAAGTAACATGCAGTAGCTAATGGGAAATTGTCTCAGTGCTTAAGGAGGCACATGGATGTTTGCCTTTGTTATCCGAGGCACTGAGTTGAAGAGCAGGGAGGTGATGCTGTTACTATATAAAGTGTTGCTGAGCCACAACTGAAGGGTGCATGTTGTGGTTCTGTTCGCCGAGCTGGGAGTTTTTGTTGCAAACGTTTCTTCCCCTTTCTACAACAAAAACTCCTAGCTCGGCGAACAGAACCACAATAACAAGCACCCGAGCTACAAATCTTCTCTCAATCTTTGAAGGGTGCATTTCGAGAATCCTCATTGTTGGAGCAATGTGTTTGTGAAGAGGGTGCAGAGGAGTTATGCCAGGATGTTACCTGCGCTGGAATGTTTCACTTACAAAGAGAGATTGGGATTGTTTTATTTGGAGCAAAGGAGATTGAGAGGGGACAAGATTGAGATGGATAAAATTGAGGGGCATAGACAGACTAAGTCAGGCAGAAGCCTTCCACTTGCTGGAGCGATCAGTGATCGGGGGTGTAGGTTTAAACTGAGGGATAGGAGGTTCAGAAGGGATGGGAGACAAAATGTTTTCATCCAGACACTGGTGGGAATCTGGAACTCACTGCCTGCTTTTGAAATAGTCACTCCTAAATAGAGAGATAGGAATTCACAATTGATTTGTATTCTCTTTGTGACACCTTTCACCTTTGGGGATACAGACAAACTCTATTTTTCACCTGTGTTCTGGTGAAAGGAGAGGAAGGTACACGGATATCTCTTCATTCTCTCACACTCTCATTGCAATATCAAGCCCACATTGCTTCGTTGATCTGAGGCAAAGTCATGTCAGCATGCCTGAGCAGGGAGGTTGTCCAACAGGAAGGACTTTGGATTCAGGAGTCCGTGGTTGGTTTGGGAAACTGAGTTGCAAGCCTGATGTGGGTTGGAGTTTTGTTACAATTTATAGTGAGATGTTGGCGTCACTGGCTGGGCCTGAATTTGTTGCTCATGCCTAGTTGCCCTTCTGAAGGTGGTGGTGAGCTGCCAACCCTACAGGCCACATGTTGTACATTAACCCATAATGCCCTTTGGGGGTAAATTCCAGATTTTCCCACAGAGACACTGTAAAAACAGCTATCTGTTTCCAAGTCAGGATGGCGAGGGGAACTTGCACTTGGTGATGTTCCCATGTATCTGCTGTCCTTGTTCATTTTGATAGAAGTGGTTGTGGGTTTGAAAGGTGCTGTCTGAGGACTCGTGATGAATTTCTCAGGTGTATTGTATAGATAGTTCTGACGTCCATTTCCCCTCCTCAGACAAACCAAAACACTCAGAGACTCCGTATAATTTTACCTCCTTCATCTTTATTCCGGGCCCTGGAGGGAGTGAGAACAATCGCCCATGTGCACAGAGACATGTGTTCTTGGTCGTCTTTGGAACAGCAGTTTGTCAATTAAGTATAAAATCATAAATCATGTTCCAGAGAGGAGCATCCAGATAAGGCAACATAGATATTGATTGGGTGATTATTACAATCAGCAAGTGTCAATCGGAAAGATGAACCATCTGCTTCACATCATGAATACTTTCCACCTTATTAACTGACATTAGATACTGAATGCTACCTCACCTCGTTAAATGGCTCTACATAATGACTGCTTTTTCATCTTGTTAACCCATTACCCTTGCCTCCAGCATCCCATTGTTAACTGTAAGTTCTTATCTGATCTGAGACCTGCTCAGCTGAACCTCAAGCTTCACAAAACTCAGAACTTAACTCTTTCCCTGTCTGCTTATACCCGGTATACATTCTCCTTATGCACTGCTGGTACTGCTGAGTGTCAGTGATAAAGGGAATGGATAGTTGCAGATGTGGTACCAGTCAAGTGGGCTGCTTTGTCCTGGATGGTATCAAGCTTCTCAGCTGTTATTGGAGCTGCACCCATCCAGGCAACACACTCCTGACTGGTGCCTTGTCAATGCGAGACTGGCTTTGGGAAGTCAGGAGGTGAGTTATTTGCTGCAGTATTTCCAGCCTCTCACCTGCAGTGTTTCAGGATTGAGATTACTTCACCTATATAAATCGAAAGAGTTTTGGAAGTAGAGAATTCTTGCATAAATTAGAGTTGCTGGTAGATCAGTTGCATGTTTAAAAATTGATTGATAAGTTTTTGTTATGCACAGATACTGAATTACATCTAGTTCAATTGGCTTAACAATTGTCTTTGATCTTATGGAGTCTCGCACTTTCAGGAGACAGCTTGCCAGTATTGTCTTGAGCAACTAGAGATGGGTAATTGAGCCAGGAATACGTATATTGGCAATATATCCAACGAATGAACAGAAAGTTCTGTTCTTTGCTGGTGTCCCCCAGCTCTCTCTGTTACTGTTATGTTGTAAATTACAAATGTCAGCAAATAGTTTTTTTTAGATTTTTAAATCTGCTGGTAGGGTGAAATGGTACATGTTGTAGCAAAGGGGTGTGAGGGGGCAGTGGAGGGGAATGAAATTTCATGGTATGAGAATAATATTGGAATGCTATCCCCAAAACCAAGATGGGCCGAATACCCAGCTCATCTCTGCACCCACACTTCTCCTGCTCTGCACCACAGCTCACAAAAGCCAACCCTTCCCCTCCTATGTTTCTGAGATAAAAGTCAGGTGGAAATGCGGTTTGGAGGTCGGCTAACGTTTTGGAAGCAGCAGTCCTGAGTTTTCTGATCCTGACACACTTTATCTCAACTCCTCACATCTATCTTCAAGGTCTAGGTAGTTCTTCTATAATTTGACAGTTGTGTTCTTGTGGAATCATGCTTTCAAAACAGCGCTTAAAGTGCTGGCAGTGGAATTGCGTTACAGCCAACACATGTTTTAAAAGTTTGCGCTTTGCTAACAGCGTCCCCAATTTGTCAATCACATTGCAGCGAAACAATGAAACGCAAGTAATGGCAGAATGGCGTGTACAAGCATATATCGGACTAGTGAATGTTCTCCTGGTTTAAAAAACTGCATCCTTGAAATGGGAAGTTGAAGGAAATAGAGAAAAATCTTAATTAGAAATTGCAAAGACAAATTTCAAAGTTCTGTTTCCGTAAATTTACTGTTCTGTTGCAATAATGTTCATGAACAACAGAGCCCATAATTTCAAGGAATAATCCATTCTCCAAGTGGCATGTAACATGGAAGAGCATTTTCACGTGACTTTTCAGGTAATATCCACTGTGTCCAGTATAAGGTTCTTCAATAGTGTGCTGCCCTCCAATCAACTGCAGACAGGGAGTGTTGTTGTGTTTATGCTGCTCTGCTGTATGGCCCTTTATATGCACGCAATTACATTTCAATCCAAGTTGGAAAGTACAAGTGTAGGTTATTTATAGATTACGGAACTTCATTTTAAAATAGAGTTTTATCTGCTAACTGCTTATGCTGTTCAAAGGTTGTCATCAGTTACTGATGTTTTGAGTTTGTAAAGCTGAGTCTTCACTTTTACTCTGCACTGGGAGAAGTTGTGTCTAGTGTGCATGAACAAATCCTGGTTTCTGAGATTTTGCAAAAGGCTTTTGCAGATTACCAAAGCAATATGCCTGAATTTAGAGTTCTGAGGTCATTTAGTAACTAATGTTGTTGTGGTTCTGTTCGCCGAGCTGGGAGTTTTGCTTGCAAACGTTTCGTCCCCTGTCTAGGTGACATCTTCGGTGCTTGGGATCCTCGTGTGAAGCGCTTCTGTGCTGATTCCTCCGGCATTTATACTGGTTTGAAACTGCCGCTTCCGATTGTCAGTTGCTGTCCGCTGCAGTGGCCGGTATATAGGGTCTAGGTCAATGTGTCTGTTGATCGAATTCGTGGATGAGTGCCATACTTCTCGGAATTACCTGGCTGTTCTCTGTTTGGCCTGTCCTATAATAGTGGTGTTGTCCCAATCGAATTCATGTTGTTTGTCATCTGAGTGTATGGCTACTAGGGATAGCTGGTCATCCACGAATTCGATCAACAGACACATCGACCTAGACCCTATATACCGACCGCTGCAGCGGGCAGCAACTGACAACCGGAAGCGGCAGATTCAAACCAGTATAAATGCCGGAGGAATCAGCACAGAAGTGCTTCACAGGAGGCTCCCAAGCACTGAAGATGTCACCTAGAAAGGGGACGAAATGTTTGCAATAAAAACTCCCAGCTCGGCGAACAGAACCACAACAACAAGCACCTGAGCTACAAATCTTCTCACAAACTTTAGTAACTACTGTTGGCGATATGTCTCGCCGCAATGTAATCTAGGTGGAAGAATTTTTGACTTCTTCATCAGGGGGGTCATGAAGCCAGGGTTTAGCAGATGGCTTTTGCCGACCTGCAGTGGCTTGCTTTGAAGAACATCATTTGTTGGAACAAACAAGCAAAACTGCCTCACAAGCATCTTAGAGTGGTGCACATTGACTTTTGGAGAATGTGTGGACATTTTATCATGTCAGTTTCCTGACCCTTAAATATTACAGTGCCTTGCTGAACATGAGACTACAGTTGTATATCAACAGTGTTAGGATCTGTATCCAATCATGGTATAATTTTCTATTTTGGTAAATTCATGTCAAAACAAGCATATATTTTTGTTATTTGTTCATGGGATGTGAGTGTTCCTGGCTGGACCAACATTTATTGCCTGTCTGTAGTTGCCACGGGACACATGCAGGAATGATTTACTAGGGTTTGGGTTGGTGTCTGTCTGGTATGACTCCCTGATTATGACTATGTTAGGCTGGTGTTTGATTTGGCGTTAGGTCCAAACTAGTTAGTGAGAAGGACTTTGCAGGGGAGACAGGGCTGGACCTGCTGTTGTCTATTCCAGTGCCTCAGTCAATGCGAGACCGTCTGTCTGCTTCCATTTCTTTGTTGAGACTTTGTAGTGATTGGTATACACGAGTCACTTGCTGGGGCAGTTGAGAGGTAACCATACTGCTGTGGTTCTGGGGTCACATCTAGGCCCTCAAGGCAATTAGTGAGCTTAACCCAGGAGTGGTTACACTTCAGCTGTCATGCAGCAGATGCAGGGATACTCAAACCACAGCAGAGTTGATTTTTCCTGAGTTGAGGCTTTGGGTATTGAAACGGCTGCCATCCCTGTTTGGGGGATCCAGTGCCGTTGGGGTGGTAGTCCCAGCCCCTGCTATACTGTACTATGAGGCAGCTCCCTCCTGATCATCACTTGGTGATCACACAGGCTGCCTCTCATCCACTTTGCCCCATTTCCTTTCTCAATCCCTGTTTAAGTCTGAACCAAAAAACCATGCTTTGCCATTAACCTTGGTGTCTTTTGGCTCTTGTTGGTCCGAGCTCAACCCTTACAGTTTTGAGGATTTAATCTGGGTCATCCCAAACACTTGGATTCTGCTGCTCTATCCGGAGGCACAGAACCACAGGCAGCTCTTTGTACCTGTGCTGAAAGTGTGCAGTTCTCAGGCATGTCATTCTTTCCCTCAGAACCAGACAGAACTCCTTTTGCTCAGTGGGTCCCTTTGTGCTGCATTCATTTCCTCTGGGTTCTGTCATTGGCAGGCCCGAGCTGGGATCCTTAAAGGACTGCAGCTGCTCATTGTCCCTTATAGTGCCTCGCTGGCCTTGGCCTTTAGTAATTATTCTGACAGGATAACTGTTCAGGCTGTTCCAGAGTCAAGCAAGTCTCTCCCTGTTAGTGTGAGCTCAAGGACAGTACCCTCACTGACGAGGCCTGAAGCAGAACAATGCTACAGCTGAACGAGGTGGGGGACAATTCGATATTCCTCCCACACCTCTGGTCTGAGACTTGTTGTTCAGAGCAGGTTCAGGATTGGATACAGTTTCATACATTTTGGAATGGGTAGCCCTGGTGTCCCTGAGTTAGCATAATAGACTTGCTTGCCCTTGGGGATACTGAAGACAAAATCCTGTAGCTTTGCCAGCATTTCCTGGCCACGTCTAGGGCAAATCTCCCCAGTGGAGAAAGTGAGGACTGCAGATGCTGGAGACCAGAGTTGAAAAATGTGCTGCTGGAAAAACACAGCAGACCAGGCAGCATCCGAGGGGCAGGGGAATCGACATTTCGGGCATAAAGAGCTTATGCCTGAAACGTCGATTCTCCTGCTCCTCGGATGCTGCCTGACCTGCTCCGTTTTTCCAGCACCACGTTTTTCTACTCAAATCTCCCCGGTGGTAAGGAACCCTGTAGGTACTGGTGTGCACATTCTGGAGTATCTCTCCCAAGTCTGACCTGGTGGATACTCACTGTTCCTGTTGGTTTCCTTTATCACTCGAACATTCAGGCCGATGGCGACCCACTTTATTACAGTGGGGCTGGGCTGCAACCCAGGTATCCTCCTTAAACACTAGAGGTGGAATTGACACAGCATTGTTACAGTCCCCTTCCTCAGTGCCCCTCCTACTTTCCTGCTGAATTTGCTGCTCATTGTGAAAGGGTCACCCTGGGTGGTTCAATCTGACCTTGCCCATAAGCCTCTTGCCAAGTTCTCCAGCTGGGAGCTCACTCTTTCCCAAAGGTTGGGGAAGAAGGGAATTCTCAAAAACTTCCTGCAACCCTCAGCCCCTCAATGGCGTGTTGCATCTTGTCAGAATTGACCCACCTGAACGCTAAAAGCTGTTTGTACTCTGGGTTCCTTGTGTGCACCCCTGAATTGCTCCCAATATCTTCCTGGGATCAATTCATTTTCCAGTTAGGATGGCCCCTTTTGTTTCCTTATAACCAAGAAATAGAGAATCCCGACAGTGTGGCAACAGGCCATTTGACCCGTCAAGTCCACACCAACCTTGTGCAGAGCAACCCATCCATAACTGCTCCCTCCCCCCGTCACCACCCTATCCTAGTCCCCCTGTATTTCCCACGGCTAACCAACCTAACCTACACATCCCTGAACACTGTGGGTAATTTAGCATGGCCAATTCACCTAACCAGTATATCTTTGGACTGTGGGAGGAAACCGGAGCACCCGGAGGAAACCCACGCAGACACAGGGAGAATGTGCAAACTCCACACAGTCAGTCATCTGAGGGTGGAATCGAATCCAGCTCCCTGGTGCTGTGAGGCAGCAGTACTAACCGTTGAGCCACCATGCCACCCCTCAGGCTCAACTTAGGTCAGATCATAATGGCCTTTGCTTTTAACTGACTCTGAATCCTGTGCTTCCATAGCGCTTGTGGTCAGTGTAACTGTTCATCTACTTTATTAAAAGCAGTGGCAAAGATTCCCCATCATCCTCTTAAAATCCAGCAACAAACTGTCTGTCTCTCCCTGACTCACTCACTCTGTTGCTTGTGCCCCCACCCAAACCACCTCCTTTCTCTCGCTAGCTCGCTCTCACTAGCTCGTACTGTCTCTTGGCCTTCCCCCTTGCGTTCCCTGTATTTTCCTTGCTGGTCATGGGGCATGGATCATCTTCAGAAGATAATTCAACAAATTTCTGTTCTGGAATGGAATTGTGTGTTGGTGCTCAGACAGCACTTGAGAAGATTTCTCTCCATTTAACCCCAACAGACAGGGTTGTTTCTAATTTCCTAGCTGTTTCTGTTCACCATGGCTTATAGTTCAGCATTGAAACAAATCTGTTCTCTGAGCACCTTACCCTATTTTGTAATGTTGGAACAAGAAACTTCTGCTGAGGTTGCTCAGTTTGTTTTGCAGATTATTTAGATTAGATTCCTTACAGTGTGGAAACAAGCCTGTCAACCCAGCAAGTCCACACTGACCCGCTGAAGCGCAACCCACCCAGACCCATTCCCCTACATTAACCCCTTCACCTAACACTATGAGCAATTTAGCATGACCAATTCACCTAACCTGCACATATTTGGATTATGGGAGGAAACCGGAGCACCCGGAGGAAACCCACGCAGACACAGCGAGAACGTGCAAACTCCACACAGACGGTCGCCTGAGTCGGGAATTGAACCCGGGTCTCTGGCGCTGTGAGGCAGCAGTGCTAACCACTGTGCCACCGTGCTGCCCACAGCTATCCCATTTTCTCCTTTTGGTTTCTAATCAGTTTATTTTGTCTTGTTTATGATACTTGGTACTTTGTAAAATCTTATACTCTTCAGTCAAATATTTGGTTCATTTTGTTTCACAAGAATTATGATGGCCTAGAAAGCAACCATATCTGCATTTTCCAAATCAGCATCATGACTTAATGCCATTCTGTTGTCCTTTCCCCATTAACCTGCTTGTTATTTCTATTTAACTAATCATCTAATGTCATCTTGTGTGACTTGATTGCACTTACCTGCACCACAACTCCAGCCAGTGTGTTCCAGGTCCAAGCCATTCACTTCTCACAGCCATCTTTGGCAAATCGGTTTAGTCTATCCCCTCTCATTCTTCTTCCGTTAATGAGCAGGGAATTCTCCAAGGAAAATGCCACTAACTTCACCAACTGATTTTCTTAACTGATCTTTTTTATCCCTGGAACCACTTATACAAACCTCTTCTCCTATCTTTAGATGGTGTTCACTCCCTTCTGAAAGGTGTGACACTCAGAACTGTAAGCAGTCATCCAGCTGGGGTGTAACTAATTGATTATACAAATTCAGCGCCACTTTCTGCTGCTGTCCTCTCTGCCCCAGTTAATAAAACCTGGACTTGATTAACCACACTCTCCCCTTCTCTGTCTTTGTTTCAAACTTAGCTACCTGAAAATCCAAATGAAAAGAATTCAAATGGGACTTGAACGACTCAGCGTCTTGCCACAGTCAAAAAATATCTCCTATAATTCACAGTCAGTGAATTATTTTAAACCACACTGAGCGTTATCATGTAGGCAAACCCAGTAGACGATGCACACACAGTAAGTACAGGAAACAAAATAAATCCCCCTCAGATCACCTGACTGTGGAAATGTTGACTGAGGGTGCCATAATGACCAGAAATAACGGAGAACTCCCGAGCTCCCCGCGAATTCAAATCGGGCCACGGGATCTTTTATATTCATCTGAGAGACTAGGTGAAGCTGACTTGCATTTCTCATCCAGGAAACCGTATCCCAGGCTGTGTCGCACTCCCCAATACTGCAATGGCACTGACAGCTTGGAGTTTCTGCTTTGGTTTCAGAGATGTGAATCCAAGTGATCTTTTGAAGAAACCAAGCTCCCAGAAAAAGCAATTGAGTAGTATATTTTCTCAGCACTTGGTGATTGCCAGCCATGCTGCCATTTATTTCCCAGCCTGACCAGGACCTGTGTGAACCACTGCAGTTCATGTGCTGCAGCTGCAGCCAAATGTGAGGGAGTGTGAAGGTATTGACAGACCGAGCAGATAGTTACAACATTTGGACAGGAAGGCATTGAAGATAAAGGAATGGAATTGTAAAGGAGCACAGTGAGGGGAATTTGGAGATGTTGAAGAAGCTTTGCTGAGATGCTTCTGTCCAGATTGAGTCTTGAACACAATACCTTTGATTCTGTAAGAAATGACATATTTTTCCATTTTTCTTTCCGATTTCCACCAATTTGTCTGTGCTGTTATTATTTACGTTTTGAGCCAGACAGTTTGATAGTAGCAGACAGATGAATGGACAGTGTTGTTCCCATACCATGTTAATTGACAAGATCACCTGTCCTGAGTCTGGGCTTGGAAAGGGAAAAGCCTCTGGCTTGTACAAGAAAATACTCGCCTGTCTTGGTGCACTCTGGCAATACACGTTTCCTCCTCTGAACGGTGAGTTGATTTAAAGAAAGGAAACTCTGTCCAACTGCTGAGCTGCTGGCTTGGCAGTGACCCAGAACCCTAACAACAGCTTCCAGACTGCGAATACCAGCTTTGGCTTTCAACCTGACTTGGAAAAGCAAGGGCATTGCTGAACTTCCATCCGTCATTTGTTTTGTCTTCAAGTTGTTCCTATCCCATTGTCTCTTCCAATTCTATTTTTCCTCATCAAACTGCTTGTTCTGTGAGATTTCCCGTGCACCTGAGGGTGTCAAATAAACTCTATTCCTGGTTGAATTTGACAGTGGTATTGTGGGAGTATGAGAAATACACCTTTACCCTGTTTCAAAATAACAATGGAAGTGTTAAATAACAATCTGCTTCCAGGCAGGTTCAGAGATGAAGGAGGGAGATTTGTTTGAAAATGCGTCATCTGTCCATGTCAGAAATGAGGTCACCTTGTCTGCTGCTGTTCGTAAAGGTGAAGTCACGTGTTTCACTGTACTACAGTAAAGCCTTTTTTATGGAATCCTCCTTTGTGCATGGGGTGGTTCGTTGATAAAATGGGTATGAATTGTCTGTTGCAGTCCTCGAGCTGTGATATTGAATAAGTTTGTTCCACTCTGCCCCATTGTGGTATAGATTTCCTGCTCCTCTTCCACTGTTTGATGTCTGCCAACTTAAACTCTCCACTCTTTTGTTTCAACAGCTTTCCTGGATTCATCAACTCTCCAGTTGTTTTTTGACTTGTACCATTCCATCCCTCCATCACTGTCTCCTCTGGTGAGTTGTACTTCTGTTTATCACTGTCCAGAGATGTGAAGGAGTTTGCCAAGTGTGACAGAGCTGAGAGTGAGCTGGTGAAATGTTTAATTTGTAATCCTGATTTTCCTCACCCTGTATCATCCCTTGGTGATGATTCCCTTCTGAACTCTGAGTTACATCAAGTCGTGTCAAGAGCCAAGTTCAGGTTCTGGTCCCATTCCGGCCTTCCTGATGGATCATGATGTTGTATGTTGGTCTTTGCCCACCAGTGTTGTTTTGGCATGATGAAGCCCCTTCCCAAATCCCCAGCCTTGTAACTCAGTACATCATGTCCAAAACAGGACTCCATTGTTGGAGGTTTGGGGCTGGAATGCCTTCAGCTGAGGCTCTTGTCCTTTAGAAGGTAGCACAGCAACACAAAGGGTCAGTCAGCTCTGAAACCTTTTCCATGATTCAATTACTGATGTATCTCTTAACTCTGTCGGCATGCCTTGGTTCATTGTAAGGATCAGTTTTGGTTTTGGAAGACACAGTTGACTGTCCCATCAACATTTAGTTGGAGGGCACCGTTTCAGATTTCCATTTTTTTTTATCTGAAGAAGTGCTTTGTGAATTTCCAATGCAATAACCTCACCCTAATTTTAAGGTGAAACTCTCTTGAGGATCTGCCCAGCTAAACAAATATTTCTTTTAAATTTACCCTGCTGATGCCTGCGCCGGATGAAATTCCCATTTCATCCACATTTTCGCATTTCATACCTCCCCAGTATATGGGCCCTATCTGTCAGCACTGTGTCTCTGTCTCTGTCTCTCTCTCTCTCTCTCCTGCCTCTTGTTCTGTGTTATGTGGGCTCATGACAATGCTGGTTCATCATGTTTCATGTCCAACATTGTCACCTTCGATTAGTAAATTTCCAGCTGGATGCCCTTCCTGCAACTAATTCTCTCTCTTTATCAGCTTGGGACTAATATCCAGAGACAGTGTGTGTGCCCATATCACTGGCTGGGTTTTTCTGTGTCTAGCAAGACCTGGAGTCATCTCAAACCCAGAGCTTTCTCACTTAGAGGTGAGGGGGATAATAAATGCAGTGAATAAAAGCCAGATTAGCCATTTATCTGTGTGAATTGAGGGAAAAACCATGCAGGGCAAGATTGATAGAGGCTTCCCCTATTTCCTTCCATGACAACAAGTCAAGCTGGTTTGATCTGTTTGATCTCATTACCAGCAGAGCTGGTTATCTCTGTCTTAGCATCTGCACTGCTTTTGTTTGAGCTGCTGCTTTGCTCCCACGTGGCTTACCAAGGTTATGATGCATACTTGCTATTCTGAAGAGCAAATGGTTAAAATGGAAATGAGGATCTGTCCTCTCAAAAGACCATACATCTTTGACATCGTCTTTTCCAGAGTACAGCAGAGGCTATAAGACCATAAGACATAGGAGTGGAAGTAAGGCCGTTCGGCCCATCGAGTCCACTCCACCATTCAATCATGGCTGATGGGCATTTCAACTCCACTTACCCGCATTCTCCCCATAGGCTAAGTCAGATACTTGATCCACCAAATGATTGAGGATTATGGGGACAGAAATAAAATAGAATTAAGGTTAGGTCAGCATGATCTCGTAGAACAATGGTACAGTCTTGATGTTCCTATTTCCGAGCATCCTGTGGTATTTTCTTCCTGAATAACCTTGGGTGTAATTCCCTTTCCTACATGTATCCTCATCACCACCAAGAAATGCCTTACAGAATCCTTTACCAAGATTGAGACTTGAGACCAACATCCTTTGTTCACTTGTCTCTGTTGCTTCGCCAACCTCTCTTCGTCAAGCTGAACCTGAACCCCCATTTTACCTGAGCTTTGATCTCCCCTCTTCGTCTTTGCAGGGTTCACCTTGCTTTTGAGACCCAAATCCTTGTCTCGTGTTATTTTTCCTCCCCAACGGACTGCCTGGCTTGTCTTTCTGACCGTCCTGCATCATCCCCACGTCTGGGATAGTGCTGTCTTCCTGTCTTTCCTGCTGACATTAGCCCATTTCTTAAACAGAGCACCTTGACCACCTCTGTCCAAGCAGACCATGAGCGATGTCCTTCAAAACCAGGAGAAATCTTCCTTTTTTTGTTTGTGTTAGGTTGATGTCCTGCCATACTTTCTCCAGCACAGTTTGGTAAAAGCATTCCACAATCAGATAGCTGCTACCTTCTCGAGACAATACGTGGACTGTGTGCTGTTTTGATAAATGCTGGTCACCACTCATTCAAGGACTAACTAATAAATCAGTTTGAACCCCTGATGGTCAGGCCGTTCTCTCGGTCACAGCACAGGGGAAAAGGCCCTGAAGCCTATCAAGTCTGGCCAGTGAAAAACAACTGCCAAACTATTCTCACTCCTGTGACCAGTGCTTAACCTATAGCGTTGTATGACTTGGCATCAACAAGATCTACTGCAGAAATTCACCAAAACTCCTAAGACAGCATCTTCCAAATCTACGAGCACTTCCATCTTAAGGACAAGGGCAGTGGATACATGGGAGCACCATCCCCTGCAGGTTCCTCTCCAAGCCCCTCACCCATCCTGACTTGGAACTTTCTCGCTGTTCCTTCACTGTTGCTGGATCAGAATTCTGGAATTGCCTGCTTGAGGGCCCTGTGGTGATTATGGTCTTTCAGAGTCTGTGATCCTGCAGTGAAATGACTTTGATGACTGGCCTCCTGGAGGTGATGCTGCCAGAGGATTGCTGCAACACAAGGCTCAAGTGAGAGAGTCCTCATCCCTGCCCTGGGCATGGAGCATGCTCATAAAGTTAAAATCACATGCAGTCTCACAGCTCAGAAGGAGAGCATCCAGCCCACTGCACCAAGGTTTGTTGTTTGAACGTGCTTACCAGTTAGTTCCACTCTGTATTGTTTCTTAGATCCTTTCCATCCAGCATTGATGGATTCCTCACTCATTCTTATTCCTCTTAATCTGCTTTCAGGAGCACCATCCACATTAAGACAACTCAGTCTGTGCGAGTAAGTTTTTCAAATTATGCCCTGGAGTTTCTGCCAATTATTTAAAACCAGTGTCTTCCAGTTGTTGACCTTTCAATTTGAATATCTTCCTTCTGTTCATAATGTTAATAACATCTCTAACTTGTTTTTTTTCCCTCTGTTCATTCAGCGGATGCTGGTGTCACAGAGACTGGGCTGGCATTTATTCCCTGTCCCTAGTTAGTCTAGAGAACATGGTGGTGAATTGCCTTATTGAACCACTGCATCCACTGTGCTGCAGGTAGATCAACAAGTTAGGAAGGTGTTCCCAGAGTTTGACCCAACAACCTTGAGGAAACAATGATGTATTTCCAAGTCAGGATGGTGAGTGGCTTGGAGGGCAATTTTCAGGTCGCTGTTTGTCAGTCTGTACCCATGTTATCAAATGAGCCTTTGATGACCAGGAGTATTGTCACTTCTGCTGACGTTGTCTCCACATTGTGTCTGCCTTCATTCCTGACCATTGTTTGTTCCTCCCCCCAGGTGTTGTCTTGTTTAGTACAAATTGCTTCCGTCCGGAGATCGCTATTTAACAATGCAGAAAGAGCCAAGTTTCTTTCGCATTTAGTGGATGGAGTGAAGAGAATATTAGAAAATCCACAGGTAAGAGATGGTCAAGTGACACTTTGTAAAACACTTGATTGAGCAAAGTTTTCAGGAGGTTCTTGATGGAATCTTCCCCGTTTTGGGTGTGATCAGGCTAGTGTCTTTGTGAAAAGGTTGGAAACATTTGGGTGCTGTTTTGAGAGCAGTGTTACATAGCTATACAGCTGTAGGTAGATCCAGGTAGTCGTCTAACTCACACCGTTGTCGTCGGAAAAGGAACACAGGCCTTAATGTACGGAGCCTTTTCTCCTTTGTGTTGTTCAGTCATGAATCGTGTTGGTCTTGAGTGGCTTGTTTCCATGGCTGCATTTTGTTGTGGCAATAGTGCCCGTAAAGACAGGGTGGGAAGCTGAGAGCATTCCATGGGAGCCCTGCTAAGATCTGTGGGCTCAGGCAGCTTCATTTGGTAATGGGACTCCCATCTTTCCAAGAGCCAAGATTGCCTCCTCCTTCCCACTATCCAAGTGTCCAAAGTGCAGAATGAAAGCTGGCACTGATGAAATCCCTACAGTGCTGGGGCGGTGGAGCCATATAGTGCCTGAGCTGGCCTCTGGGTAGACCTGTGTTCTTACTCATTGCAGCTCAAACTCCATTCTGTTACCATAAGCACTGCAAATGCCCCTGGACTGGTAATATTCACCCCGATTCTGTTTGTTGTTGTTCTTGCCTGTGTTTCTTGGCCATCAAGTATCTGTCTTTTCAAATAAAAAATCAGGACCTTGCATTGCCCATTCTGCACCCCAAATCTATTCTCTTTCATTGAATGAAACAGCAGCTGAACTGTATCCTGATCTCACCAACATATCTTAGCTCAAAATCCCCAACCATCCTCAGTTAGCCAAACTGTCCTCATCTCCGATGGGAAATTTTTGATCGTATTTGAAGACAAATCTGAATACCTTTAATATTCTTCCATTCTATGTGAGGATGTTGGGTATGCACATATCTCATTTCTTGTTTATTCTCAGATTTTCGTTTCAGTATGTTTTGGCCTTTGTGTTTGCCTGCTGCCTATTATTTGCTTTTCCTTGATTATTTTGGTAAAGCCATCAAATAGTGAAAGCAGGGGGTGGTTAATTCATGATGTTGTTCTGTGACTGATGATTCAGTGCACTTGACAGCGATCAGGGGCCTTCAGGAAGCAAGATCTCGTGAAGGACTGGTCTGGTGGGATTGTGGAGTCAGCATTTCCCCAGGACCTGCAAAGTCATAACCATTTGGGCGTAGTCTTTGTAGTAGGAGTCCAGACTTGGTTAACTTGTCTGGTCTCGGTCTTTGTAGGTTATCTCTGCAGTAGATGCCTGATTTGACTAAATAAATTACATCCAGTTTTTTTCTAGAATTTCAGGAACTAAGGGGTGATCTGATCAAAGTCTCGAAGATATTAGTAGTAAAGACAAGAGTAGATAAAGATAAACTAATTCTACTGGTTAGCTATTCTCGAACTAGGGGGATGAGTCTGAGAACGAGGGCCAGACAGTTCAGGGGACATGTTAGGAAGCACTCCTCCACACAAAGATATTTTGAACTCTCTTCCACAAACAGCAGCAGATAGTGGATCAATTGCTAATTTTATATCTGAGATGGAAAAATGTTGGTTAAGCAAATGCATGAAGGGATTTGAAAGCAAGACCACAGCCATGATCTCATCGAATGGTGGGACAGGGTCAGGGCTGAATGGCTTCCTGTTGTTCCGGGTTCTTCAATTTAGCTGACTTAGAAACCCAGATTAATAGAAAACACTCAACCGTTTTTTGTACTCAATAAGAAAACAACCGATAGCAAAGAGACACATCAATGAATACAATTCTCTACTCCTTCAACCGTACCCTTTTTATTTAAAACGTAATGCCATACATACACATCGACACAGAGACAAGGAAGACATAAATATGAGAGGTGGAAAAGATTAGGTAAAACAAGTCACTGAAACACAGTTCTGGCACCAGTGTGGATGGTAGGTGTCAAGTTTCCTTGGTTCCTTTCTGATCCTTTTCGGAGGACAGAAGGTTGTGGTCACTCTGATTCTGATCCTTTGATTCACTGGTTCTTTGGTTCAGTGTGTGAAAACATGGCTTGTATTGCTTTCCTTTCATGAGGGAATATGCAGGGACAGAGAGAGTTCCTTTTACTATCTCCCTTTTAAAGACGAGAGAAAGAAGCATTTGCTCCTTCCTAGGTGAATGTATTGTCCAGTCACAATCGTAGCTGATCACCCAGGAACCACTGAACGGTTCATCACTCTGCTGAGTACTTAGGAATGAACATGCAGATGTTCTCTCGCTCTGTCTTGTGCTCTGTCACGCTCCCTCTCTCATCTCCCACTGTTTGAATGAAGCAATGTTGTAGATGGATTTTTTTTTATTTAAAACTGCACTAGCATCTTCTGTAGTCCCTTGATTTAAAGCCTTTTTTTTTTCATTTTTAAGCCTGCAGTCCAAAAACAATGATTCTAATAGAAGAGGAAGTCAGGTACCTGTTTAAAATTCCATAGACAAAGCACAAGATGAATGGAAAGGTCCTCAATATTGCCTAAGCAAACAGGACTCGTGGCCGTGACGTGCAAGAAAGACCGTGTCAATATGTTGGCCATGTGATGCAGGCTGGCGAGGGTGAAGTACAGGCAGCAGGAACTGGGTGGATGTTGGTGGAGTTGGAGGGATGGGTGTCACTGAGAGGTTGTGAAGGAGCAGCAGCCATCGTGACAGGGTGGGGACGAACAGGACAAAGTATGACAGCAGGTCCCAGGGCAGGAGCAAAGACAAACAAGCCATGACCAGAACCGTCAGGGGATAGGATCTGCTGCTGGAGTGTACAGACAGTCAGCGTCTCGTGATTTCAATGCACATGCTCCTGGGTAGTTTTACCCCGTTCTGCCACACCATTGCCAATTCTGTCTTAACTCTTTTCAACCTTAATACATGTGGGTGAGCTTTTACCAACCCATTCAACCGTCATGTCTTCCTGATGTTTTCAGCTTGTTCTGTCAGAAACATGATAAACAAACATTCCTTTTGCAGGGCCTGTCAGATCCGAACAACTACCATGAGTTCTGTCGATTATTAGCTCGGTTAAAGAGTAACTACCAGCTCGGAGAACTGGTGAAAGTGGAAAACTATCCTGAAGTCATCCGGCTGGTCGCTAATTTCACAGTAACCAGTCTTCAGGTAGGAATCCAAGAATCTTCTGTTCTTTGGCCTAAGAGCAGGTGACTGACACTAGAAACAGGCTTGACTAGAGGGGGATCTTGGCCTGTTCCTCTTTGGGGAGAATGGGAGCGCTGCTGACCAGGACTTGCAGAACCTTTTATCTTGCAGTCTGGAGCACTTTTGGCTGGAAACAGGTCTGCTCCCAGCTGCATGGCCCAGATGTGTCTGTTGTTGGCACCGTTTTTGGATTTGTGATATGGTGCAGGCGTGATGTCAGATTTTACAGTTCCTGTCTACAGTGACGCTACAGCATTCAGAATGGAACAGTGACAAGTGAAGAAACTGCTGGAAAAGCTGAACTGAATAAAATTCACATTAACTGTCTGGGAAGTTTTGTTTGAGATGCAGCATTTGGCTAAATCTGTCTGTTGTTTGCTCTTTCTGAACCTTTTGTTTTTGGCCTGGTTATCAGCCTGATTTTCCAACATGCTTATCCTTGGTTATCGGAAGTATAGTTTACTCTCCCAGCTAGATGTGTAAGTAGCAGTTAATGTCATCTTTCAGTCACAATGAGGTTGATGTGTTGTTTGTCCCATTTTGCCCGCAGCACTGGGAGTTTGCCCCAAACAGTGTACACTACCTGCTGAGTCTGTGGCAGCGTTTGGCTGCCTCTGTACCTTATGTCAAAGCCACAGAACCACACATGTTGGAAACATATACGCCAGAAGTCACGAAAGCTTACATCACCTCCAGGCTCGAATCGATTCACATCATTCTGAGGTATGGTGACTTAATCTGATCCTGCAGAGACCAAGCTCAGATTGGGATCATGAAACAAGTATAAACCAGCAGCGTTTAAATTTGAGCCTGACTCGGGAATGATGTGCTTTGATAACATTTCATAACAAGAACGTGGAAGGCTTGGAGCTAGACTTGAAGCAGGTGTTTGTTATCTCTAGGGATGGTTTGGAAGACCCTCTCGATGACACAGGTCTAGTTCAGCAGCAGCTGGATCAACTGTCCACCATTGGTCGCTGTGAGTATGAGAAGACGTGTGCTCTCTTGGTGCAGCTCTTTGATCAGTCAGCCCAGACGTACCAGGAGTTACTGCAGAGTGCTAATGCCAGTGCCATCGACATTGCTGTGCAGGAAGGTAAGTGCAGAATAGAAAGGAGCTGCCTCACACTTTGCTGTTTCTGATGATTAAAAGACCGATGTGATTTTTGTTAGCTGTTCTATCTAATATATCTTTATACATTATCTTATATAAAGCCTGTGCAAACCTTGATTTGTTTTGTCATGAGTTTTGCTTGTTCCTCGCTGCCAACATTTATCTGAACTATGAACAGCTTTATCAACAGACTTAATTCAGTATCAGCCATAACAGTGAACTTGTAAGGGCTGGCCACTCGGACACTGTGTGGCATCTGTTTGTGAAGTGCACCCATCACCTTGTACATTCAGAAAACTTGTTCACTGTTTGATTCTCAAGAAAGTCGCGAGTCTTATTGAAAGGGTTACTTTTCATTAGCTTAGTGCGTACAGCCACTGTCTGATGATTAATGAGGTCAGTAACTCACAATTTGTCCCTCAGGTCGATTGACATGGCAAGTGTACATCATCGGGGCAGTGATTGGGGGCCGAGTTTCCTTTGCGAGTACAGATGAACAGGATTCCATGGATGGAGAACTCGTTTGCCGGTGAGTCTCGAATTGCCTTTTTCTCCTTCCACTCTACCTGGTTGTGGAGATTGCACTGATACATACTCCCGCTGAGTAATGACTGTGAGACATGTAACTCTCAGTGTGAAACATTGCAGCTTGAAATGCTTTCTGCTTCCAAGTGACATTTGATTTTACATTATCCATTTCTTCAACCAAGTTCACAATGAATGCTGTCAAGGTCTTGCGTCAAGAAGCTGCTAACAGATTTTTTTTTCCAAGCAGAGAAGTCAGGAACTTGTTCTACTTTTTGCCATGTAAATCTCTAAATCACTGCCTTGAGTCCAGGTATTCCGCTTGTTGATTGGCTAGTCTAGTACTCCTCCCTTCCAGTTTGTGATTGAATTTGAACATGGCAGTGTAACAGAGTGGAGGTGGGGTTTATGTTATGTCTCACCTGCTGTGTCACTTCTTACCCTGTCGCCTGGTGCCACTTCTATCTGCACCACAGTGCTTTATGTGATCTGTCAGGTGAGGAGCTGTGCAGTAGAGTTGAAAGCTGGCAATATGATGATCTTGACAGTGCTGAATGAATCCTTCAGCTCATCTCCGTATGTATTGGCGATTGCAGTGTGTTGTGGGGAGATTTGACTGGATGTTTGTCTGTTCCTTTTCAGGGTTTTACAGCTGATGAACCTGACTGATTCTCGATTGGCTCAAGCAGGCAATGAGAAACTGGAACTGGCCATGTTGAGTTTCTTTGAGCAGTTCCGCAAGATTTATATCGGGGATCAGGTTCAGAAGTCCTCCAAGGTAACAAGGAACAGAGTCAGAGTTACTGAGGCCCTTCCTCCTTTATCTGCTCTTGCTTTGCTTTTTGCCTGGAGGTTTGGAAACAGAATTGGTTTTCATGACCTTTTGCTGCAGACTAACAGCATGGTAACTTTTGCCTGACTCTGTTGGTGTGACACTGAACTGAAATAAAAACCATCATTTGTATTAGCATGTTGACCATCAAGAAAGAAAACGTGACTGTGCCCTGATCATCTCTCATAAATATACAATGGATGAAATAGACGTGGAGCGGAAGCTTCCTGTTGTGGGCCATTCTAGGCGGACAGGTCATTGTCTTAGGATAAGGGGTCGCAAATTTAAAATAGAGTTGAGGAGAAACCTTTTCTTCCAAAGGGTGAATCTGTGGAATGTGCTACCCCGTAGTGCAATGGGTAAATTTAAGGAGGAATTAGACAGATTTCTAATTGGCCATGGGTTGAAGGGACGTGGAGAGAAGGCAAGAAAATGGGGGTGAGGAGCATATCAGCCCTGACAGAATGGTGAAGCAAACTTGATGGGCTGAATGGCCTAATTCCGTTCCTGTATCTTATGAACTTAGGAAAATGAATTTCTGAAATAACTTGTTAAATGCAGCACGTTATGATAGAAAACTAATTGAACAGCTGTTCTGTGGTGAGCAACATTCCAGAAACGGCAAGTCGCGTAAATAATGCACATATATTACTTTGATCAACAGTCCATAACTCAGGGAAGCTTCTTGTTCCTGAATCAGAATGCACCTAGATCTTCAGTGCCATTCTGTGTAGGTAGATGGACCTTGGTTTCTCATATAATTCAAATGGTGCTCCCTCTGGTCAACCTAGCACTTTGTCTGTAATCAACAGTAAGATTGTGAAGCTTGGTTATAGGGGTGAGATAATGCTGTGACAGAAGTTTGCTATAGAAGGTGGAAATTATGTTTGTCCTCCCAGGTATGCAGACAGTGAGTTCATGTATTTTTCAGGTTCTGATCAGTCAGTGTTCTTCTGTACTTAGGTATGAGCAGCATTCTGATGGAAATCCAAATGCAGTGGGACTTGGTTTGAAGTTCCTCTCAATAAATGCTTGCCGAATCTTTCATGTGAAGGCTGAATCCAAGAGTGGAATGGGTAACTTTCAGAGGTTTCACTTGAAGATGTGACAACAGCTCATGCTGTTGATTTTGACATGAACTCTTAGGAAGTGGGGTGGCCTGGCCTGGCAGGATGTGAGAGCAATCTCACTGCTGAGTTGGGTTGTTTTCTCAGCTGCTAACAGCACATGGACTGTCCCAGCAGGTGGCAGGTTGATATGGAGCAGGAACTCGTCCCACTTGGATCTCCCACCTCTCTGTTCCACCCTTTAGTTAGCCCAGGACACACAATTTGCTCTGTACCCTCTCTGCCAACCTAGTTAAACATAGACCTAGGACTGATAGTGGGAAGTTGGTGCTGGGGACTAGGCTGTTTACCCAGGACAGGACAGAAAGAATGGGAACAGATGGACATGTCAGTTCCTTTTGGCATTGTCTGTGGGATCTTGTGCCTCATTTGCTAATTTAATGGCAACGTACTATCAGACAGCATTCAGTGCTGTTGAGTATTTGCAAGACTGTTTAATGCCAACAAAAAATGTCAAGTTTTCCTTTGTACCAACACCATTGTGTTCAGTCTTTCATTAATGAAACAGCTGTAATTGCAGCCCAGACGAGGGTGAAGAATTTAGTTTGTGGTTCCGGATGTTTGTCAGTTATTCAGGTACATTGTTGAGAATGCTGACACTGTTGACGTTAACTTTGTTCGGCTGTTGCCACTCATCAATAATGACTGTAATTTTCAGAGGGTTCATGTTTCTGAGCAACATAGCCTGTTCGGTGTGTCAGCTGGAAAATACTGACAATGTGAGGTTAGTCTTTGTATTTGACTTCATTTTTCCTGTTACCTTTGCTCAGGTGGTGGTATTCCCACCTGTGCTGAGGATGGTCCAGGTTCCTGGCTTAGTTCAGAGATTTGAACACTTGTAGCTGGAGTGCAGTGCAGAAGCAGTGCTTTCCTGGAAAGAATCCCATCTCACATTGAGATATGCCAGGGAGGTCTTGTCTGACTGCTGAACTGAAAGTAAGATGCAAAAGTCAAGGATTCTGTCTGTGTCTTGGCCAGCATGTATCCCTCAGGGCAAAAGTGAGGACTGCAGATGCTGGAAACCAGAGTTTGGATCAGAGTGGTGCTGAAAAAGCACAGCAGGTCAGACAGCATCCAAGGAGCAGGAAAATCGATGTTTCGGGCAAAAGCCCTTCATCAGGAATTCCTGATGAAGGGCTTTTGCCCGAAACATCGATTTTCCTGCTCCTTGGATGCAGCCTGATCCAAACAACATGTATCCCTCATTCAAAATCATTAAACCTGATCACTTAGCTCATTCCAGTTTGGGAGATTTGTCAGTGCACCAACTGATAGCCATGTTTATCTCCGACGTGTGATGTCATTTGCCTGTCCTAGTGGTTTCTGTCTGTTTTCTAATGATGGTTTGTGCTTGGTTTCCCTCTGTGCAGTTATACCGCAGGTTGTCTGAGGTCCTGGGGCTGAACGATGAGACAATGGTTCTGAGTGTTTTCATCGGAAAGATGTGAGTACATACACGCAGGTGCCTCTGAGAGGTCAATGACCTGTTGGTTCAACAGCAGGCTGTGGTCATAATTTGGGGTTTCAGTTCCGGATTTTCCTATGGATTGAGTATGTCATGTCAGTGCATTCACTGTGGAAAATAGGTCAATCAGTTTGATTCTCCCTGTAGCCCCCAAGCAGTTTAGATTAGATTAGACTTAGTGTGGAAACAGGCCCTTCGGCCCAACAAGTCCACACCGACCCGCCGAAGCGAAACCCACCCATACCCCTACATTTACCCCTTACCTAACACTACGGGCAATTTAGCACGGCCAATTCACCTGACCCGCACATCTTTGGACTGTGGGAGGAAACCGGAGCACCCGGAGGAAACCCACGCAGACACGGGGAGAACGTGCAAACTCCACACAGTCAGTCGCCTGAGTCGGGAATTGAACCTGGGTCTTCAGGCACTGTGAGGCAGCAGTGCTAACCACTGTGCCACCGTGCCGCCCACTATTGTTTATGCACATCATTAACCCTGAGATTATGTTGACCTCTGATGTAAGGAAAGTTGTGTGTGTGCTGTGGGAATCACAAAGCTTCCATTTACTTGGAATCTGTATTTGGGCGAATGTTGAGACATTCCAAGGTGTTTGCTGAAAAGGCAGTGAAGAGAAATAAGAACAAGTCCCAGAGAATCTCAGAGAAGAGTTGATGTTCTGGGCGATGCCTCTCGGGTTCACCTGAAACATGAGCCTGCCTTTTGTCCTTCCTGCAGATGGAAATGTATTGAGTTTGGGCAGAGAAAGGAAGGCTGCCCTTCACTTCACAATCAATCCAAAACTGAACAGAATACGGACCACCTCATTCTCCTCTGCCTTGGTCAAGGGCAGAACGGTACTGTCGACTGAAAGAGAATGAGGTGGAAGTGATCCCGAACTGGCTTCAGTTAGACCCATGCAAATTTCATGTTTCAGCACAGAGGCTCTAATTCACAAAACTTCCTGATTCTGTTGCATTGTTGGCTGGCAATTATCTGACTATTTATTGGAAGTATCGTTCATAAATTTGTGTATCTCTGAAAACGTGTACTAGTTTCCATTTTGGAGCTTGAGGTTTTCAGCCTTCACTGAGCTGCTGCTGCTGCTCTCCCCAGCCTGTATTTGAACAGTATTCCAGGGATTTGACCTTGGGCCAATGTCCTCACAGAACCTGCTCTCTGTCATGGTCTGTCACACACCCATCAGTTTGCTGGTGGACCTGAATTCTGCTGACCTCTAGTGGCCAACTCCAACCTGATCGATTCTGTGCTTCAACATGGAAGCTCAGGCAGCTCAAGTTTGTTGGCACTTGGATTTTTCATTTCCTCTTTTGACCTGACTGAAGTTTCTGAAAGTTAGCCAAGTAGCTGATCTGGGTGATGTGGCTTAATTCATGGCAAACTCCCATATCCCAGGGGCGGGAGCTGTCAGCATTCCTGAAATGTTACTGAGTAAGTTAAAGGGGTGATGGTCATAGCTGGCCACTTCTCGTGGTATCCAGTACTAAAGTCAAGGGAAAGTTATAGATGTCAGAGTGAAAACTCCAGCTTGTCAGCAACTTGGGTTCATAATTGCCCTGACTTGGCACAAGCCCCATCGTACCGGCCGAATTCATAAGTTTCATGTTATGAGAGAATAATTCTGCTATCAAAAAAAACACATCTCACTCCTATCATGAGGAAAGAGCAGTGACTGTGTCTGAAAATTGGTTGAGAGTTTGTTGGAGATGTTCAGAGTTGGTTTGTTTGAGAAGTGTTGAATGTAACTGAGGTAGCCACACTCAATCCAGAACTCGGATTGAACAGGCTTTGTAAGTGTAAAGCAGTGCCTTCCAGTTGCCAGAGTTCCTTGCCTCTCGTCAGTGCAACATAAAGCCTGTCTGGAAAATCAACTGGATAACGTCTGTGTACACTGTGGTCAGCATTTCA
Organism: Hemiscyllium ocellatum; assembly: GCF_020745735.1. Lineage (NCBI taxonomy): Eukaryota > Metazoa > Chordata > Chondrichthyes > Orectolobiformes > Hemiscylliidae > Hemiscyllium > Hemiscyllium ocellatum. The sequence goes on from NC_083448.1 coordinate 20,435,504, forward strand.
GCTGTTATTTTATTGAGTTAAACATTATTGGAGTGAATACACTAATTAATTCACTGCCTCTGTTTGAAAAGAGAGAAGGAAATGTTGTACGTCTGTTTTAGTATTTGACTGTTAACAATGACTCTCTGATCTCCAACCAGAATTACCAACCTGAAGTTCTGGGGAAGGTGTGAACCAATTACTTCAAAGACACTTCAGCTGCTGAATGATCTTTCCATCGGATATCCTTTCATTTAAAAAACAAAATACATCCCTTAAACAGGTTGACTGGCTTCTGGGATCCCAAGGTGAAGGGTCAAGGCCAACTGTACAGTCTCTCAAGGGATGAGTCAGGAGGTCGGGCTGGATGTGACGCCACATTTTGGGACAAAATCTGGTAGAGCAAAGTCTGGAACCAGAGACCGTCAACGTTGAGGCAAATAAGTCGTGATTGTATCACCGTCAGGCAGCAGGCATTGCGAGTTAGGGGTGTGTTACCTGCAGGTGAAGAGCTCCATTCAGATCAGTCATCATGGAGAGGCATATGGAGGGCAACAATGAAGCTGGGAGATGGTGCATATAGTCAGTGTTTAACACCAAGTTCCAAGACCAGAATCACCCAAATGCTCATTGCCAACAGTGTTTGGAAGATATGTTGGAATTTTGTATTGCCAGTTGAATTATTAGCCTTCGTATTGAATGCCCGCAGCGTCAGTTGCTGGTGTCTGGCTTAGTGCCTGTACATTAGCCTGGATTCGGGCGAGATCTTTGTTACTGTTTGTGACAAAATGATCCAGAGCACCATAACCCTTGCTCCCACCAGTTTGAAATTCCCCCCAGAATCATTGTGTTATGTTGGGTCATGTTTGAAAGCCAGTAGAAAACTGCTTGTTCCAAGTGAGTTAAGTGTGGGGTACAGTAACTGGGAGGCATCTCCACCCCCCCCCTCCCCCAACAAGAAAGGAACTGGTGAGTGCTGCCTGAAATAGCTGTCAGTGGAAAGGTGTTTACAACCTAGCTTCTGAAATTGAATGGAAGAGAGGCAAGCACGTGAAGGAGTGAGTGCAATTGTCCTGTCAATGCTGGTTGGTTCTCCTTAACTGACAGGATGTACATACAGCAGTGTGAGGAAGCTGGTAAAACTCACTGCTGTTCAGTTCATGCTCAACAATCACACAGTAAGTACCCCATCCGCCTCTCGTTTTGTTTCGGGCCTTTCACTCCACCCTTTCTCCCTTGATGAAGTTTAGAATGCTCTCTATCCAAATGGGTACGAGTTCTGTTTCGAACTCATGTTGGTGGAGTCACTTTGTCCAATTTGGTTCCCATTCGAAATAATGGTTGTTTCAGCTTCACTCCTGTTAAAACTCAGTGAAGCAATGAGAAACCTCTGGATTTCATGTTGGAATGAACGTTTGAAAATGGACTCTGACAATGATCTTGATGCTGTATGTTGTGTATTTTTTATGCTTATTGGAGAATGAGTGAGTAACCTTGTGTTGCACCTTGAATTGACAGAGTGAACACTTCTCATTCCTGGGCATCAATAACCAATCTAACCTGAGTGACATGCGTTGCCGCACCACCTTCTACACAGCCCTTGGACGCTTGCTCATGGTTGATCTAGGTATGCAAGAGCTGCAAACGTCAGAGGGATGAATTCTCCTTGACTGTTATCATTGTAACTAGTAATGGAACATGGCTGAACATCCAGAGTAGATAATGTTCTAGTTGACCGAAGATAAAAGTTCTATGTTCTGAAAACCAACTAGTGCCGTAAAACTGGCGGTGATATTCTGTAACACTTTCTGATATCTACTGCAGCTGGCAGTTCTACAGCTCCACACGTGGAGAAGACATCAGAGCACCTCACCAGGTAAATTCTAGGGCTCTCAGCGGTTACCCGGGAGTGTTTGTCAGAGTCAGGACAGTACTGCCCTGGTTCTGATTCCACACACCCTCGGAATATGATGTCTCAGCTGGGATGAGAGCATTTGCCACTTGGTTTCAGAGAGGCAGAGAGCCACAATTGAATGAAAAGGATTTGAAGGACATTATTGAATGCAGAGAGTAAGGCCAAGGGAACTTGACAGGAGCTGCCATAAGGTAAAAAATGAGGTCTGCAGATGCTGGAGATCACAGCTGAAAATGTGTTGCTGGTTGAAGCACAGCAGGTTAGGCAGCATCCAAGGAATAGGAAATTCGACGTTTCGGGCATAAGCCCTTGGCTTATGCCCGAAACGTCGAATTTCCTATTCCTTGGATGCTGCCTAACCTGCTGTGCTTCAACCAGCAACACATTTTCAGGAGCTGCCACATCTGAACAAATCGAGCAGGGGAGATGTGAAGTCATTCGCTCCTCAGAGGGTGGAGAATTTCAGGATAAAATGTAAGTTTCCAAACAAATGGCTGTTAGGATGGGAAGGTACACAAAGGGGCAAAGTTTGAAAGTGAGGGGGGGAAAGTTGCTGAGAGCCAGGAAATGCTACAGAATATTGTCACATCAGTTTTTACGATTGGATTTCTTGATGAAGGATCAGCTGAGGTGCCATAGGGAGAATAGTTCACCTTTAGATCAGTCACATTCCCCAAGGGGTGCTGCTGGAAATGTGGTTATCTTCTGGGTGCATGCAGAATCTAGCTCAGTTGCAGTTGAAGATGCATTTTTATGGGCTTGCCAACATGGGCCACTTGAGACAGATACCAATGCGCAATTGTCAGGGAATGGATCATTCAGGAAGAAGATGAGAATGTTGGTGTTTGAGAAAGAGTATTGTGAGTAACTCATCAGATGCTCTGTTGATTCCTACAGGTGAGGATGAAGACCAGTTTGAGCAGTTCATGCTCCCCTTAACAGCAGCTTTTGAAACAGTGGCACAGATGTTTAATTCAAACACGTTCAATGAGCAAGACGCTAAGGTACAACATTTTCTCATTCCCTCAATTGCAGCTGCTGAATTTGAAACAAACTGTACTTCATTTACAAAACTAATCACCTGGAGCAAACTGGTTCTGTGGATTTGATCTCCTCTGGACACCTTTACAGAAACATTCTTAACTCTGGAATGGGAGCAGATCATTCAAGCTGCCAACCCCACTCAGCCTATTGACACGATTGTGAGAGATCGAACAGTTCAGTGTCTGTAATCCTCAACACCATTGGTTGTCAGAAATCTAACAGGATCTACATTGAACTGACTCCAACACTGAACATGGCACAACCCTTTGTGAGAGAGAATTCCAAATATACACTACCCTCACGGAACTACTTTTCCTTGTCTCAGTCCGAAGTCAGAGGACACCAAGTTGTTGTCTGACTGGTTTATTTGAAATCACAAGCTTTTGGAGCACTACTTCACCTGACTAAGGGAGGGGCTGCACTCCATAGGCTTGCAATTTCAAATAAAACCTGTTGGACTATAACCTGGTGTCCTCTAACTGCAGACCTTGTCCATCCCAGTTGAACACCAGCAGCTCCACGTCACCCCGAAGTGGCATCCCTCTTGTTGGAATTATACCTCTGGTTCGAGACTCCCCACCAGAGGAAACCTCTTAGCTGTATCTACCCTTGTCTGTCCCTTGAAGTGTTTTGTGAGTTTCAATGAGATCCTCTTTGTTTGTTGAAAACCTGTGACAATACAGACCCAGTTTGACTAGTCTCTCTTCACAGGATAGTTCCACCATCCCAGGAATAAGTCTGGGTGAACCTTTGTTATTCCCTCGGTGACAATAATATCTTTCCTGAGATAAGGAAACCAAAACTGTAAACAGCATCCTGATGGGTTAACCAAGCTTTTATGAAGGAAAACCTCACTACTCCCGTTCTCAAATCCTTTTAGAATAGAAGGCAACATTCCAATCGGCTTCTTACAAACTTGCTGTTCCTGTTTGTTAGCCTTCAGTGATTTATTAACGAGGACACTTCAGCCCAACATCTCTTGATCAAAGAGTAATCTGCATGCCTGTTTCTCCTACCAAGTGGGTAATGTCACATGCTTGCACATTATTTTCCAAGTGCCTGTTCTTGCCCATTGGCTAGACCTGTCCAAACTCTCTGCAGTCCACTTTCCATCTTGCTCACAACACATATTCCCACTTGACTTTGCATCATCTGCAAGTTTGGAAATATTACATTTAATCCTCACCTCAAATCATTGTTTCATCTTATAAAGAGCTGGGGGCCAGGTATTAATGCTTGTAGTATCCCAGCCGTCACAGCCTGCCATTGTCAGAAAGACTCATTTGTTCAAACTATTTTCTGTTGTTCGTACATGTGCCTATCTCACAATTAGTTCCTGGGGATTTATCACCTTTCAGCTCCATTTACTTTCCCCAGTGCAACCTTCTTACTGTTAATAATTCTCTTCAACTCCTCAGTTACTTAGATTGTGAATTCTGGGAGATGTAATATATACTCACCAGTGAAAACAGACACCAGGTAATCATTTAGCCTGTCTGCTAATTTCTGCATTTCCCATGATGAGTTCTCCTGACTCTGCTTTGGGAAACTTAACGTTAAAAATAATGAGTACGCCCTTTTCCATTCCATAATAACAGATCTGAAATAGCAGGTCCTCTAGCTGGCTTCTCAATAGAGAGTAAAAAGTGAGGTCTGCAGATGCTGGAGATCACCCCGTGGCTCAACACTTTAACTCTCCCTCCCACTCCACCAAGGACATGCAGGTCCTTGGCCTCCTCCATTGCCAGAACATAACAACACGACGGTTGGAGGAAGAGCGCCTCATCTTCCGCCTGGGAACCCTCCAGCCACAAGGGGTGAACTCAGATTTCTCCAGTTTCCTCATTTCCCCTCCCCCCACCTTGTCTCAGTCGAATCCCTCGAACTCAGCACCACCCTCCTAACCTGCAATTTTCTTCCTGACCTCTCCGCCCCCACCCCACTCCGGCCTATCACCCTCACCTTGACCTCCTTCCACCTATCACATCTCCATCGCCCCTCCCCCAAGTCCCTCCTCCCTACCTTTTATCTTAGCCTGCTGGACACATTTTCCTCATTCCTGATGAAGGGCTTATGCCCGAAACGTCGAATTTCCTCTTCCTTGGATGCTGCCTGACCTGCTGCGCTTTAACCAGCAACACATTTTCAGTTCTCAATAGAGAGCCATTCCGGTGATACTGCAGAAACTCATCCTCAACAGCTTTCATGCTCTGTTGCTTTCCCCAGTGTCATACACAGATTGAAGTCACTATGTAGCTGTGGTCCATGCCACAAGCTTCTCTATCTCATCGTGTGTCCCACATCCAACTTGTGTTGCATGGCCTGTAAATAACTCGGACTGGTATGTGCTAGCCTTGGCTGGTTCTCAGTCCCCTCAACTTGCACACGATTTCTGATGGACGGCAGAGATGTTCTTTATGCCATGGACTTGTCTCTGGCTGCACTCCCCTAACGAATTATCATCCTCAGAAGTTTCCACAATGAAATTCTAATCAGCAGGCATGGTAACCACGGGCTGACTGTCTGACCTGCCTGCTTGGCTCTCTCTCTCTCCTTGGCTACTCCATCATCAGCAATGTGACCATCTTTATCATTCGTCCTGTGCCTGCTGGATGCACCACAGGGTATCCAGCTGCTGTTCAGGCTTAGGCAGTAGCTGATACTGCTGCATATATTTTCAGGTTGTTCTGTTAGAATGCACCTTTGATCAGCGCAAATTGGCTCTAATGTGATTGAGAAATTGTGGACCTTGTTTGGATAAAGCAAACTTTCTACTGAACGGGTACGGCGATTTTCTACAGCGGGTTTCCATCACGCGACGTTGTAGAGGAACACAACTTTCGCATTATAGTAGAACAACCTGTGTCACGCTGGAGAACATAGTCTCCCCATGACTTCTCTCACAGCACGGGGCATCCCCTAAAAATCTCTTGGTAACCCCTTTAGTCTTCTGTATTGCCATTTTTCTGATGGTTTTATGTTTCATTGGCACAGTGGCTTGAATCAACAGTGTGAGCTGTATATGTAGTTGAATTGCCTGTAGTTCTCATAGAGGAACTTGCTGTGAGTTAAATTCCAAGCTGGGGGGAGTAATTTCTGGTGTGCAGATTTGAATAGCTGATGTGCTTTGTGCCATTGCAGTGCACAGTGTTACAGCTGTTTCCAAGTGCCCACATGTGCAAAGGCCATGCTGCTGCCGAGTCCTTTTCTCTGCTGCATTTGAATTGAATCAAATACTTGGCTCTCGAAGGAAAAATGATGTTCTGATTTAGCAGTCAGACTCAAGGGCTGTAGATATGGCCATGGGTAGCACTCCTCATATGGCAACCTGTCCGATGATGGTATGAGTGAAAGAAATGAGAAAAGGAGTTGGCCATTCAGTGCCTGAAGCTTGCTCCATCTTTCACCAAGATCATGGCTGATATGTTTGAGGCCTTGCCTCCAGTTTGCTGTAACTCTTTCTCTGTGTCTCTCAGCCAGAATGGTCCACCTATCAGGGAATTGAGGGTGTTGGAGCTGCCGATATGTGTGTATAATGATACTAAGTGATGTTTGTTTACTTGCAGCGAACTCTGGTTGGCCTGGTGAGAGATCTGAGAGGAATTGCCTTTGCCTTTAATGCTAAGACCAGCTTTATGATGCTTTTTGACTGGATGTATCCTTTTTGGTGTTTGTCCGGAATCAAAAACAGAAGTGTGTGACTTCATTTCACTCGAAAAAAGGGCACCTCACTTTCATGTTGGGTCTGTGGTGAAAAAGCACAAAAGTTTTCTAAGAACGTTCTTACAAGCAGATCATCACAAGGAAATCTCTCATTCCTCTTTCTGAATTGTTCCAGATGTGTGCAACTGACTGAAACTGGGATGAATCAAGCAGTCCTGGGATTTGAGGCCATCATCAAGGCAGACAGTTTTGGTCCATCTCAGGAAGCAGTGCCCTGTCAGAGTTCCTGAGAGACAGCTCTGTGGTGGAGTTCTGTCCTGAGAGAGAACGAGTTGTGGCTAAGATGTAAAGGCTTTGTGTGCCTGATCAAGATGCTGTGCCATTCGGAAGGTTTTTGGTGTCATGGGCAAGATTGTTTCCTCAAACAACATTGCTGAGCATTCAGGTCCCATCTTCATGTTTGAGTGTGAATGAACTTCACTGCTCTCTAACAGCTGTTAGTTCCTGAATGTGGGATCTTGCTGTGTTACAATGGCTTGCCTCTTTGCCACTGTATCGCTGGCAGTCCCTCCACAATACGTGAAGCACTTTGAAAGGTTAATCAGAGAATTAGTCGGTGCTTCTGCAGGCTTTTATTGAAATAGGGAGGGATTCACTAATAATGAAGCCAATTAAGACAGCACTCCCTTTCCCTTGAAGTTTGAGATGTCTTTTAATATCGGCAAATTATTTGAATGGTTGACTGAATTTCCTTAGCTTTCTGTGCCCAGCTATCCCACGTACATGCCTATCCTCCAGCGTGTTGTGGAACTTTGGTATCATGACCCAGCATGCACCACGCCCATCCTCAAACTGATGGCTGAATTCGTTCATAACAGGTAAAATACTGACTGTCCTGTCGTAGCTGTCTGTGAGATCTCTCTCTATCAGCAACGTAGGGCAATAACTCTTTCATCCTGGCATTGCAGTGATGTGTACCTGTGGTATCATAGTGTCAGAGAGAGAATGTTGTTAAGTTGCTGGGATTGTTTGGAATGAGATCTGACTGCATGTCCAGCAGAATGCTGTGCTTGAAATGTTTGCTTTCTGACCCCATGATCAGGTTTGTTTCCAGCCATTGTAATGTTACAGCCCTGTCACTGTTTGATCCTATTTGCAGGTCACAGCGGCTGCAGTTTGATGTGTCTTCTCCGAATGGGATCCTACTGTTTCGAGAGACCAGTAAAATGATTACAACCTACGGTCAGTGTGATTCAGTGTCGCTGCATTTCTGAACAACGTGATGGTGTTTGAGCAGCTTTCCTGGTCCCCTCCCCTTCCTATTGCTCACCTCTGCACCCTGCTCCAGCTCAGTGAGAACTGCTCAACACAACTTTGATCGCCCCATCTCTTTTTTGGCCTTTCAGCATTTGTTGTCCTTTCCAAATCACAACAGAGTAGCTTGCCAGACTGTTTCAGAGTGCACTGAGGAGACAACTGCATTGTTGATCTGGAGTCCCATCAAGGCCAGACTGGCAATGATCAATTATGGTCATTTGAGTCAAAGATTGACGGCCACTGTAACTGAGACGAGCTTTCAATGTAATTTGGTCATCAGTAGCATTTGCATTCTGTGCTAAGGTGGCATCTCGCCACCTTCCCCAGATCATGAGCTTAGCCTTCTGGGTTCCAGTGCATTGTCTCCCCATGTGGCAGATGGTATAAACTTCTGCTCACTCTCTCCTCCCCTTGCTGTTGAAGATCTGTTTCCTTCTCATGGCTCACCCTCTTGTGCCCACTTTCTCTTGCCTTGCCTCTGGAACCTGAGCATCAAATTCAACTGGATGATAACAATGAATTCATCTTTGACACCTTTTTTGAATACTACATACCTGACTTGCAGGGGCATGGCTTATTACTGGTATGATGATCCCAGCTGACATTAGTGCTGGGCAAGTCAGATTCCAGCCTGAAGTCTGACTTATTCAGTCTGGTGGGCTTCTGGTGAAACGTCACCGCACGATGCTGCAGATGGGGTTTCAACACGAAAAGAAAGTTAGCACAGCACAGAAAAGAAGATCAAATAGAACACACCAAACTATTTACATAGATTCTCATTTGAAAGATTTGAATACACAGCAAGATGCAGTTCCACCTGTTGCCAATGCTCACACTTTCCAGTTCTCAGATATCAGAGAGTGTTTCATTCTCAATCACATTGATCAGTTTGAGGTAACTATCTTTTGATCCCTGGTCAAGAGACCTTCATAGCCTTTTTCTTGATTATTCACACAAGTGATGTTAAACTTTCCAATCACCATTTCACAGTTCTAATTGCGTACATTTTCTCAGGAATTGTTAAACTAAAACATTTAGAACAGTTCGGTAACTCGTTATCCTCAGTTTGAGCTAACTTCTTTCTCTGGTTGAAACCATTCTTACATATAACCCCAACCAGGTCTTGTGCACACTGTCTGCAAGATTTTCCACACTTGAAACAGAAAGGATTCATTCTTGATCCTCCGAAACCAAAACAAGCAAATGGCCTTTGAATGTTTCTTCCCTCTGATTGTAAAGCTCTCACCACATGAATAAATTGTCATCATTATTCCAGGAGGGCCCCCAGTCAGCTGCTCCCTGACATTGACTGGTTTCAAGTCAGGACTACGAAAAGGACAGACACGTTGATAATTGAATCTCTTCATGCACACAGACCAAACCCACATGGTACTCGTTCAAATTCCCAATTCCAAAGCATTTATAACTCATATACTTGAGGGTCAGGAGCAAGATCATGAAAAATAGACCCATCAATGATATGCAGTAACATGGCGATGGGATTGTTGATCATTTTGGTTTTGTGTGGGTTTTGTCTTTCGTAAGTCGAAAGTTTTCATCTGTGCAACGGTGGTATGAATTGCTGTAGGTTTGAATTGAGCCATTTTGCATGTGAGCATGGAGGGTGAGAGTACGAACACACATATTCACTCAGATAAATGTTCATTGCTGTGAAAGACCGGCTATTGGTGTTTATGTGAGGAAATGTCTTTTCCTATCTGTCATGATGTTTTTGATCCATTTGAAGATGTAATGTCGGCTTATCAACAGCTGCAGTCTTTTTGTGTTACTCACACAGGTAATCGTATCCTCACCTTGGGAGAGGTGCCAAAGGACCAGGTTTACGGACTCAAATTGAAAGGAATTTCCATTTGCTTCTCGATGTTGAAAGCAGCTCTCAGTGGCAACTACGTCAACTTTGGAGTCTTCCGTCTTTATGGAGACGATGCCCTTGACAATGCTTTGCAAACATTCATTAAACTCCTCCTATCGATCCCTCACAGTGACCTTCTGGTAAGTATCCTTGCCCTCAGTTAGAGCCCCTGTGTTTTGGGGATTGATTCTGTCGAAGGAATACAGTTGTTCAAAGTTTGTGCGAAGATTTGTAGCTCGGGTGCTCGTTGTTGTGGTTCTGTCCGCCGGAATACAGTTGAAATCAGGGCATTCGGTGTACTTTGGTCTGACTTGTTTCCTGTGTGCAGCCCATGCAGATTACTCAGTGGATCCCACTGAGAGTGACTGGTAACTGCGTGACTCTTAGTTGTATGTGAAAGTTATTGCGCAGCATCTTTTTTGTGCTGGCTTGACTAATCCCTGCAACCTAATCTATTAGATTAGATTGTCCATGACCCATTGGTCTGTTATCGGTCCAATTCTTTTGTACGATCATCTTTAGGTCTCTTCCTGTGTCCTAGAAAATGGAACATGACAACTCAGTACAGGCCCTTTAGCCCTCGATGTTGCGCTGACTTATGAAACCAATCTGAAACCCATCTAACCTACGTTATTCCATTCTCGTCCATATGCCTATCCAATGACCATTTAACTTCCCTTAAAATTGGCGAGTCTCCTGCTGTTGCAGGCAGTGCGTTCTGCACCCCGACTACTCTGAATAAAAAAACTACCTCTGACATCCATCCTATACCTGTCACCCCTCAATTTAAAGCTGTGTCCCCTCATGCTAGCCATCATCATCCGAGGAAAAAGGCTCTCCCTGTCCTCCCTATCTAACCCTCCGATTATCTTATATGTCTCAATTAAGTCACCTCTCAACCTTCTGCTGCCCAATGAAAGCAGCCTCAAGTCCCTCAGCCTTTCCTCATAAGACCTTCTCTCCATACCAGGCAACACCCTGGTAAATCTCCTCTGCATCCTTTCCAAAGCTTCCACATCCTTCCTATAATGCGGTGACCAGAACTGTATGCAATACTCCAAGTGCGGCCGCACCAGAGTTTTGTACAGCTGCAGCATCATCCCATTGTTCTGAAACTCAATCCCTCTGCTATAGCACCGCTTGCCTTCTTAACAACCCTATCAACCTGGGTGGTACCTTCAGGGATCTATGTACATGGACACAGACTCTCTCTGCCCACCTACACTACCAAAAATCTTACCATTAGCCCAGTACTCTACATTCCGGTTACTCCAACCAAAGTGAATCACCTCTCTCTTTTCTGCATTAAACTCCATTTGCCACCTCTCAGCCCAGCTCTGCAGCTTATCCATGTCCCTCTGTAACTTAGAACATCCTTCAGCATGAACCATAACCCTACCTACCTTAGTGTCATCGACTAATTTACTAACCCATCCTTCTATGCCCTCCTCTTGGTCATTTATGAAAATGGCAAACACCAGTGACCCCAAAACAGATCCTTGTGGTACCCCAATAGTAAGTGAACTCCTGGATGAACATTTCCCACCAACCACCACCCTCTGTCTTCTTTCAGCTAGCCAGTGTCTGATCCAAACCGCTACAACGCCCCCAATGTCATTTTCTGCAATTGCCTACCGTGGGGAACCTTACTGAAATCTAAGTACACCACATCAACTGCTTTACCCTCATCCACCGATTTGATCACCTTCTCAAAGCACTCAATAAGGTTTGTGAGGCACGGCCTACCTTTCACAAAACCCTGTTGACTATCTCTTATCAACTTATTCCTTTCTCGATGATTATAGATCCGATCTCTCATAACTTTTTCCAACACTTGACCCACGACCGAAGTAAGGCTCACTGGTCTATAATTTCCAGGATTGTCTCTACTCCCCTTCTTGAACAAAGGAACAACATTTGCTATCCTCCAATCTTCTGCCACTATTCCTGTAGACAATGATGGCGTAAAGGTCAAAGCCAAAGGCGCTGCAATTACTGCCTTGGCTTCCCAGAGAATCCTACGATAGATGCCATCTGGCCCAGGGGACTTACCTTTTTTCACACTTGCTAACACCTCCTCCTTGTGAACCTCAATTCCATCTTGTCTAGTAGCCTGTATCTCGGTATTCTTCTCGACAACATTGTCTTTTTCTAATGTAAATACTGCCGAAAAATATTCATTTCCTGCTTCCCCAACTCTTCTGATTGCACGCACAACTTCCCACTACTATCCTTAATTGACCCGAAACTTACTCTAGTCATTCTTTTAATCCTCATATACCTGTAGAAAGCCTTAGGGTTTTCCTTGATCCTATCCACTAACGACTTCTCATGTCCCTTCCTGGCTCCTCTTAGCTCTCTCTTTCGGTCTTTCCTGGCTAACCCGTAACTCTCAAACACCCAACTGAGAGTTCACATCTCCTCCTTACATAAGCCGCCTTCTTCCTCTTGACAAGAGTTTCAACTTCTTTAGTAAACCACGGCTCCCTCACTCGGCCGCATCCTCCCTGCCTGACAGGTAGATAGTGATCAAGGACAAGTAGTAGCTATTCCTTGAATAAGCTCCACATTTCCAATTTGCCCATCCCCTGCACCTTCCTTCCCCATCCTATGCTTTCTAATTCTTACCTAATTGCATTGTAATTGTCTTGCCCCCAACTATAAGTCTTCGTATCCCTTTCCATTGCTAAATTAAGCTTAACTGAATTGTAGTCGCTATCACCAAAGTGCTCTCCTGCCTCCAAATCTAATACCTGGCCAGCTTCATTACCCAGTACCAAATCCAATGTGACCTTGCCTCTTGTTGGCCTGTCTACACACTGTCAGGAAACCCTCCTGCACACAGTGGACAAAAACTGACCCCTCTAAAGTACTTAGTATTCCCATTCAATATTTGGAAAGTTAAAGTCCCCCATGACAACTACCCTGTCACTCTTGCTCCTAACGACAGTTAGCTTTGCTATCCTCTGCATCTCTAGAACTGTTCAGAGGCCTATAGAAAGCTCCCAACAGGGGTGACCTCTCCCTAATCTCAGCCCATACTACCTCAGTAGACGAGTCCTCAAATGTCCTTTCTGCCACAGTAATACTGTCCTTGACTAACAATGCCACACCTCCCCCTCTTTTACCATCTTCTTTGTTCTTACTGTTCCCTGATTCTGTTGTAACATTGTGCCACCCCCTTGACTGATGTTACTTTCTACCCATGGACAAATACCCCGCATCTCCCAGCCCACGGCTGGGTGCCTCAGAATCTGACATCCAGTCGCTGATCCTAAGCCAGATGGGAAGCCTGGAACATTTTGTGAGAATCCATGGACCAAAACTTAGAATTACCATTGTCTCTTTTTGTTTGCAAAGACGAGATGGCACAAAGTTGAAACTGTCATGGAAGCTTGCATTTTGTTTAGTGATGAATTGGTTTAATGAATGACACATGGGTGCTGATATCTGCTGTTTCCCTTCTCATGGCAGTTAAGGTTTCTAACCTGCTGCTTTGTCCTGAGGTTCACATCCTTACCCAGTTTTCTGTGTTCCAACAATTGTCCTTGTTTGAAGCTCTCTCCAAACTCTTGCTCTTTGCTTTCTGCAACTTAATGTTCCATTGTTTTCTCATTTTCCTCCCCCCAGGATTACCCCAAGCTCAGTCAGTCCTATTACTCCTTGTTAGAAGTTCTTACCCAGGACCACATGAATTTTATTGCCAGCCTGGAACCTCATGTTATCATGTACATTCTGTCCTCCATTTCAGAAGGTCTTACCGCACTGGGTAAGTCACTTGTCATTCAGTTGGCAAACAATTAAGCATTAATCAAACTTTACGAACTCTCTCTCAGGAATTTATATTGAGGTCTATCAGCCAAATGGGTGCGATCTGGACATAGTTAGGTTCATGGTTGTACAGACACCTCTCACTGTGGAGACCTCTGTTCAGAAAGTTTCACAGTTGCTACATTGGGACTTGTCCCTTTTCCAGCTGCTGATACTTAGTAAACACTGTAGAAACCCTGGCAGCATAATCCAGCCTGTGCTCACGTTGCAAACCTGCTCGTTTGCCTCGGAGTATTGTGGGCCTGGAAGTTGTGAAGGGCTTTCAGCACTCTTCTGTCATAATTTGCTGAATCATATCAGTTAAGTATATTGCTGACACGTTCAGATAAGCATGAATTCATGAGAACGTGGACTTGATCAACCATGTGCTAATGACCTGACAGACAACTTGTTTGTGGTTATATTGTTACTCTGAGAAATGTTAGCCAATTTACCAGGAAGAGTTCTGTTGCCCTTTCACTTGTGGTACGGCACATGTGTCATAGCACATCTGAACGTCAGAGGCTCAGTCCGAGGGGGCGTGTTGATTTGAACTGTGTGCTGCAGTCTCTGAAGTACGACCCTCCCTGATTGAGGAATGCAAGAGCTCATGCCACTGAGTCACAGCGCACCATATTGGATGTAGGACCTGAAGGAGTGAGTCATGTGGCCACTAAGTCAATTCAGAGTAGTGTGTGTGTGTGAGGAAAATCAGCCCTTTTGTATGTTAGTGCTTAAAAATGTGTTGCTGGAAAAGCGCAGCAGGTCAGGCAGCATCAAAGGAACAGGAGAATCGACGTTTCGGGCATAAGCCCTTCTTCAGGAATCCTGAAGAAGGGCTTATGCCTGAAACGTCGATTCTCCTGCTCCTTTGATGCTGCCTGACCTGCTGCGCTTTTCCAGCAACACGTTTTTAAGCTCTGATCTCCAGCATCTACAGTCCTCACTTTCTCCTTTAGTATGTTAGTTTGCTTCTCATTTTCCAGTGGCCATTGGCCAGCAACATTGTCCGACAGAGAACCAAATGGACATGTTTCCCACTGTTAATCAAATCTATCCTTTGGCAAGTCGTCCCTTATTTCATTCCAAAATGACATGGATACTTGGTCCCACGCTCACTACTCCCCGGCCAAAGCTTCAGGGCATCTTGGAGAAGGTTTACTGTTCAGTAGGCAGTGTTCAGGCCATCGCTGACACACTCAAACCAAACTCCCAGCTCTGGCCCACAGCTCCACTACCTTGTGGATGGCTTGGGGAAGTTAAAGGGTAAGGCAGGTAACCCTGTCAGAATATCAGAAATGCAGCCCAAGGGCAGTCTGATGTATCAGTATGTCACCTTTCAATCAACTCCCAGTACCAGACATGGTGCTCTGCTTTATCTGGGACTTGAGAAGGGTTCCCTGACATTTGGTTGGCCCAGGGTTTCCGAGTCTTTCCCTGTGACCATTTCACTGCACAATGTTCACACAAGACAGAGAACAAGCCCATCAAGCAGTGTCAACCATGATCTTGTAAAATGAAAGGCTCGCACAGAAGACCTGAGGCCAAAGGAAGAGAGTTGATGATGTTGACGGTTGGTTTGTTTTCAGACACCATGGTGTGTACCGGTTGCTGCTCCAGTCTGGACCACATTGTAACGTACCTCTTCAAGCAGCTGTCCCGCAGTACAAAGAAACGAACAACGCCGTTATCCCAGGAGAGTGATCGCTTCCTACACATCATGCAGCAGCATCCTGAAATGATTCAACAGGTAAACCCTGGCAGGAATTCGGAAATCTCTCAAGCTGTCATCCTGTCAGAACTGAGCTACCTCCCATCGCCTCACAGTTACCATATTTCTGTCATCCCTTCCAGCCCAAAAACCTTCGGAGCTATCTGTGTTCCTGCCTTTCTCCACTCCTGGTCTTCTCTGATGTGAAGTGTTCCATCAATGACAGCCTTGCTTTCAGCTGCCAACGCCCGAAACTCTGGAATCCCCTCCTTAAACCTTTGTGTGTTTTTTATTCCCCTTCAAGACACTCCTTAACCTTGGCCCAAAGGACAAGCTTTTTTGTGAAATATTTTCTGCTGAGTGCTTCACTGTCACTGAGAACAGTAGAGATCAGGAACAGACCCTTCACCCACCGTGTCTGCATCAACCATGCTGCCACTCTGAGCTCCGTAAAAACTGAAAGAGCTGTTGATGCTGTAAACCAGACAAGAAAACTGAAATTGCTGGAAAAGCTCAGCAGGTCTGGCAGCCTCTGTAGAGAGAAACCAAAGTTA
Organism: Hemiscyllium ocellatum; assembly: GCF_020745735.1. Lineage (NCBI taxonomy): Eukaryota > Metazoa > Chordata > Chondrichthyes > Orectolobiformes > Hemiscylliidae > Hemiscyllium > Hemiscyllium ocellatum. The sequence goes on from NC_083448.1 coordinate 20,451,370, forward strand.
ATATTTCAGGCTGAACGGATCACTCTGAAGAAGGGTCACTCAACTCAAAATGTTCATTCTGAGTTCTCTCCACAGATGCTGCCTGAGCTTTTCCAGCAATTTCCGTTTTTGTTCTGTTCCCACATGGTCTGAATCACACTATAGCCTGGCTGTTCATATGTCCTGCCTGACGTTGCTATTGGATCTGCTTGGACCATCTCTCCTGGCAGCACATTCCATGCATCTACCGTTCTGGATGTATAAAACCCCTTGCCTCATTAATCTCACCTTAAACCTTTGCCCTCCAGTATTTATCATTTTCACCGTGAGAAAAACATTCCAACTATCTACCCTATCACAACCTTCTATCAGGTCCTCCCTTCAGCCTCTAGCACTCTGGTGAAATGAACCCAAGTTGATCCAACCTCTCGTTGTAACTAACTAATTCCAATCCAGGCAGCATCCTGGTGAGATTCTTTTCCACCCTGTCCAAAGCCACCACCTTGTTCTTGCAGTCTGATAGTGACACACTGCTGTCACTACGGTCTGTCTAACATTTTATACAACTGTCACCTGACTTGCCGACTTATTAAGCTGAGTGCTCGGACCGATGAAGGCAAAGATGTCTTCTCTGTTACCTCTTCCACTTGTGTTGCCACTTTCAGGGAGCTGTGGACTTGAACTCCACCATCCCTCTGTATATTAATGCTGCCAAGAGTCTTGCCATTTACTGTGTACTTGCCTCTTGCATTTGACCTCCCAAAATATATTCTGTTGCACTTGTTTCGATTAAACTCCATCTGCCATTTCTTCACCCTGCTTTCTTTCTGATCTGTCATCCTGAGGTATCCATTGATAACCTTCCTCACTGTCCATGACTCCACTGGGTTTTATCATCTGCAAACTTCATAATCAGACCCACCTCTGTTTTTATCCATATAATATCGATAACAAAGAGCAGAGGACCCAGCACTGATCCTTGTGGAATACCATTGATCACAAACATTCAGTGAGAACAATAGCATTCCACAACTACCCTTGGTCTTCTCTGACCAAGCCAATTTTATATCCAATGTACCAACCCATCGTGATCCCATGTGATCTCATCTTCTGGAACAGCCTTCCATGAGGAACTGTCAAATGCCTCAGTGATGTCCATGTAGGCAATATCCACCTTCTTACCCTTATCACCACCTCAAACGTCTCAATCAACTTTTTAAGACAAGACTTCCCCACATAAAGCCATGCTGACAATCCCTAATAAGTTCCTTCTTTTCCAAAGGTGAGTAAATCCTGTCCCTAAGAATCTTCTCCAAGAATTGCCCTTGAACAAAGGAACAACATTAGCTGTTCTTCAGTCTTCTGTGACCTCTCTGTAAAGGCTGCAGTCATCTCCATTGCCTCCTTCAGTAGCCTGGGATAGATCCCATGAAGCCCTCAGGACTTAACTATTTTTCATGTTTTTCAAGACACCCAAACACCACCACCTGAATATCAACAAACCCCTCCCTAATTTTAACATCATCCATGTCTTCCTCCTTGGTGAATACCAAGGTGAAGTACTCATGGAGGACTGCACCCACTTCCTCTAGCTCTACACCAAAATTCCTTCCTTTGTCCTTGAGTGGACCTACCCTTTCCCCTGTTAGCCATTTGCTTACATACATTTATAATTCCTTGTGATTCTCCTTCGTCCTGTTTGCCAAGGACATTTGATGGCCCCTTTTAGCCATCTTATGTTATGAAGTTCCTGTGAAACGGCTTGGGATGCTTACTCAAGTTGAAGGAGCCATGTAAATGTAAGTTGTTGTGAATTGTTAATGATTCTTGCTCTGACTCTGAAGAAATGTCGTGCTTTGCAGGTAGCATGGGTACAGAGTGCACGGTGTTGAGTGACTGAAGTCAGCAAAGGCAACACCAAATCCTCCCTGCTTATGGTCAATCCCAGGAAGGTGGCACTGTCTGGAAATGACAGTTGCAATTAATTGTCTTTATTTGTCAAAAACATGCTTGCCTGGCATTTGCAACAAAATGTAATGGATAATACACTGTGAACAAAACATAAAGCTTTGAGCAGTAAGTGCAAGTCAGCATGGCTTTGCGAAAGGTGAATGGTATTTGACTGTGATGATGGAGCTTTATGTGGTAGTACAGAGGGGTGTCCCTGCTGCATTCCCAGTCAGGAGGTAACATGGGAGACAACTGTCTGATTGGAGGAGCAGTACATCATTGAACAAGGGGAAAAAAAACATTTTACCAGGAAGGTGAGGCCAATGAATCACCTATTAGGAGGTCCGTGTGCCAGCTCCAGGGTCAGGGCATCTGCTCAGCAGCTGCTGGAGAAGGAGACTGCAAGGGATTCTGGGGCTAAAGACAAACGCTGGGAACAATGGGAACATGAGGAATGGTACTGGGAGGCAGTCTACAAGGTGGGGTTGTGGTGTGATGAAGAGGAAGTACTGAAGGATAAGTCGGAGGCTGCACAGGAGAGAGAGCAGTTTTACACAGATCAGCAATGGAATACTCAGCAAACTGGGAACCAGGAAAATGTTAGGAAATCCTGTTCAATCAATGTGAAATCTCTGGTTCGAAGCAATATTATTTTTCCGATTAGAAGGGAGAAATGTTGTGAATGCTGTTCTCAATAATGCTATTATAGCTATTAAATATAGCCTGAGATCTGGACCAGCCTGCCCTGAGGGACCTTGGTAAATATTTTACTGAAGTCCATGTTGGCAACATCCACTGCCTTATCTTCTTCAATTATTTCACACTTTATCCAAAAACTCAATTTAGATTGCGATCTGAGATGCAGAAGATAGTTTGGGAACTGTCTGATCCGTATGCCATGTAGCTATCACCTCGTGGGTTTGTGCAAGGTGTGTTTGAAGGTGATGGTTTGTCGTGTGTTGTGCATGTCAGTTATTTGAGGAAGAAAGCTTGTTTCTAATTTATTTGTTCGTCTTGAGCCAATATAAATCCTGTAGTTTGAAATGCACTTGTATCTGCCTTGTCAGTTCTGGCTTGAGTTTGAATGGAGCAATGAAGATTGAGGCTGTTGTTAATGCAATCTGCAACTTCTCCTGTGAGAATCTGAAACCCATATCAATGAACACAAAGACAGAAGCTGATAAATGAGTCTTTGACAATGCAGAAAAAAATACTGAAGATCAGGCCAGTATTTTGTCTTCTGATTAGTGAGGGAAATGCTTTCTGCTTTATACATTTGGACTTGCATGTGTTTGACAGAATACTGCCTAACAGAACTGAGAGCAGAACTACAGCTCATAGAATTCAAGGGTCGGGAGGGTGACCCAAAGGGAGGCAGCAACATTGGGGGATACTGAGAGGCTTTTCCATCTCGACAAATACAACAGATAGCATGAACAGTCATAGTTGTTGTTCACTCACAAGGGCATCACTGGCTCGCCAGCATTTATTGCCCATCCCTAATACCTCAGCGCAGTTAAGAGTTAAACAAATAGTAACAACCTTCAGGAGGACTGAGACAAAATGGCCAATAGGTTAACTTTGTAATGAAGAGAAGTCTAAAGTAGGGGGGAGGAGGAGATGCATCACAAACGAACGAGCAACATGGTGGTTCAGTGGTTAGCATCTGCAACCTCAAAGTGCCAGGGACCCAGGTTTAATTTCACCTCTGGTGACTGTCTGTGTAGAGTTTGCACTGTCTCCCTGTGGTGACATGGGTTTCCACCAGGTGCTATGCTTTTCTCCCACAGTCCAAAGATGTGCAGGTTGGGTAGATTGGCCATGAGAAATTACCCATCATATTCAGGAATGTGCAGACTGAATAGAATAGCCATGGGAAATAAGAGGGTTCCAGAGGTCGAGTGGGAGGTGGGTCTGGGTGGGATGGTGTTTGGTGTGGACTCAGTGGGTCAAGTGGCCTGCTTCTACACTGTCGGGATTCAATGTTGCAATGTGTTTTGGACAGGCTGAGTGAGGGGGCAAGTATATGACAGTGGATCAAGTGATGGAGAGAAGCAATGTACAGTCAGACCTGGGTGGCCTCACTGACTAGTCTCTGAAAAAGAAAAAGGGCAAACTGCATCGTGGTCTTTCCTACACAAGCATTCAAGAACAGGAGCTGGGATGTTCTGCTGCAGTTAGACGGCATTCGTGAGCCCACATTTCAAACACTGGCTCTCCTTATCTGAGGAAGGATGTTACTGCCCACAGGGGAGTGCGGTGAAGGTTTAACAGGCTGATTGCTGGGATGGGAGGTGAGCTTGAATGGCTTGGGATAATATTTGCTGGTGTTCAAAAAAATGAGTGAGGGGGGCTCTTGTAGGAGATCAAACAGGAACAGATAGGGTCGATGCAGGAAGGTTTTTGCTGATGGTGGGGAAGTTCAGAAGCAGGTGCTCAATCCTCGACTTCGGGGTAAAAGATTTTGGACTGAGATGGGAAGAAATGTCTTGACCCAGAGTGGGGAGCCTGTGGGAGCCTGCTGCTCCCACAGAAAGCAGTCAGGGCCAAACTCTGATTTAAAGCAAGAGTCAGATAGAGTGTTTGGGATCCAAAGGGATTGAAGGATATGATGAAAGGCAGCAACACGCACTTGAGTTGGGTGATGATCACAGCAAATGGAGGATCAAGCTCAAAGGGCTGAATGGCCTATTGCGTGACCCCTGTTTCCATGTTTAAAGCTGGTCATGAGAGCCACTGCAGGTTGACACAACTCTCACAATGCCATTTGATGATTCGATTCTAGTCGGGTGTGTGATGATTTCCTATTTCATTAATTCCCAGAGCTGAATTAATTCTTTGGCTGACTTCTAAATTAATATCAGTGTCTCAGAAACCTTTTCCCACTTGTTCATCATTGGGTTTTCTGCTCCAGATGCTCTCCACAGTTCTGAACATCATCATTTTTGAAGACTGCAGAAATCAATGGTCCATGTCACGCCCTCTGCTTGGATTAATTCTCCTCAATGAAAAGGTGAGGTCTAAGGCCAGACTATCTCTGACTGGACTCTGGGGCCCACAACAGTTCCCCTAGATGTGGACATATATTGGATGGATAACAGTGCAGTGCCTGGCCACAGGTCACTTGGGAGGTTTCGACAAGGGGAGGAAGAATAAATTTAGTTTTTCTGTTGTGTCACTCACTTTGTTGTTCTGATCCATATGAATTCACAGCCAGCTAATGACTTTCCGAATTGGAACCTGGTTGACATGCATAACCACAATACAGTCAGCGAGACGTAGAGCATGGAAAGAGACCCTTTGGTCCATCTCGTCCATGCTGACTAGATATCCCAACCTCATCTATTCCCATTTGCCAGGACCCGCCCCATATCTGTCTAAACCCTTCCTATTCATATACCCATCCAGGTGCCTTTTAAATGTTGCAGTTATACCAGCCTCCACCACTTCCTCTGGCAGCTCATTCCATACACGCACCCCACACCATGTGAAAAGGTTACCTGTCAGGTCCCTTTGAATATTTCCCTTCTCACCCGAAACCTGTGCCCTCCAACTTTGAACTCCTCTTCCCTTGAAAAAAGACCTCAGCTATTCATGCTATCCACCCCCCTTGTGATTTTATTAACCTCTGTGAGGTCACCCCTCAGCCACCGACACAAACAGCCTCTCCCTGGAGCTTAAATCTCCAGCTCTGGCAATACCCTTGTAAATCATTTCTGTACCTTTCAAGTTGAACGAAATCTTTTCTCCAGTAGGGTGACCAGAATTGAACACTGTTCTGAAAGTGGACTCACCAGTATCCTATACAGCTGGACCTCCCAAACTTGTATATCAATGCTCTGACCAATAAAGTAAAGCGTACCAAATGGCTCCTTCACTATCCTGGTTAGCTGTGATTCCACCTTCAAGGTCTGTTTGCTCAGCAGCACTCCCCAGGGCTGGGAATTTCCTGAACTAGCTGGATTGCTCATGATGACAGTGGAAGATGCCCTTTGTTTTCATGTTCATTTGAACTGGCAGCCAGGGTCGTGGTTTAGTCTAATGTCATAGTCATCCCCATCAGTGCTGCATTTCCTCTGTGTTAAACAGGGAGATGATGTGTTCAGTTCCTGGATTGACACTGTAAACCTTTGACTCAAAGGCAAGAGTACTACCCACTGAGCTCACTATTTTCAGAGACTCAGAGGTGACTCAACTTGGACCAGTTTCACTCCGATTAAAGTTGGAGGGATGACTTGTTGGAGGGATGACTTGGTGCAGATAGCCTGGCAAGGTTCAGCTGATCGTGTCACCAAATGTGAGCTGTGCTGGGAGAGTGAGGGCCAGTTGCAGTCTGATGGCTGAAATTTCTCCCCACATCCTGCCACACAAGCAGTATCATCTACTGCCATCCCCTGGTCTTTGCTGAGCCCACCATCACCAGTGCAATCCCAAGGCTTCCCCCACTGCTTGGTTTATGGCAGATCAGTCTGTGCTCATCAACAATGCCTACTGCAGTCAAACAGCTCTCCATCAAGAGTGACTTGATTATGGCAGCGCTTTGTGAGCATTGCACTGTTATCACCAACCTACATTACCATGCTCAAGTCTTGGAGATGGCATTGCACTCCCAAGCTTGAGTTTCGGAACAAAGACATGAAAAAAGCTCTCCACGCTGGGCACTGTGTAAAGCTGTATCCCAGAAGATCATCATCTTTCCTTGTAAGCTAAGTCTCTGAAGCTAACCTTCCTTGGAATGTCTTTGTTTCTTGTCCCCTGCAGTATTTTGCTGACTTGAGGAACAGTATTGTGAACAGCCAGCCTCCAGAGAAGCAACAAGCCATGCACCTCTGCTTTGAGAATCTGATGGAAGGGATTGAGCGGAACCTGTTGACCAAAAACAGAGACAGGTAACCTTTGATAAATCTGTCATACCGGACGGTGTTTGTGCTCCCTCAAATTGCAGGCTCCTTTTCTGTTAACCACAAAGAGAAAATCAGCTACTGTCAGCCTGTTGCCCCCTGGATAGGTCAAGGGACCAGGAAAATGCAAAGCTTTTACCAGAATGGCCTGAGGTATATCGTTAATCGGGAGAAACTGAGAGAGCTAGTGCTGCAGCCAAGGTTCACAGGGAATGGAATAATTGACTGTGTTTGGTCAATATTCAGAAAGATGCTGCTGCTGCTGCTGCTGCTGCTACGAGAATTAAGCCAGAAGCTGTGGCTTGTTCTCAGTTTAAGATGTTTGAAATGGTTCCAATATAATCGACGGTAACAATATTAATCTGCCTCAAAGCCGATACAGGAATGTGGCATCAGTTGCACAGTCCAGATAAAAGAATTGATATCCTGTGGTTAGCTTCCCTCCTCCCCAAAATGTCTGTCTCACCGAGGTGAATGCAGGACAAGAGGCTAAATAGCATATCAGCACACGGGGGCGGCAGGGTCCACCTTCTAAAGCATGTACTACAGCAATATAACAGCCTCTTGCAAACCTCTGACCTTTACCGTCCGTAAAGGCTGCAGTCACAACTCTGTCAGACCACTTCCCTCCTTCTTCATCCGAGTGTCAAAATGCTGGCCATTCTGGCATTGTTAACAACACCTTCACTTCATCATCTGGGAAGGTTCAAGAATCTGGAATGCCTAACAGGGTTGTAGAAATACAATGAGTAATAACTTGGGAAAGGCATGACATGTCACAACAGTGAGGAAAGATCAGGCTGGTCGATGTACTGGTTCCCTCTTTCAGCGAGCCAGCACTGGTAAAATGAGCCAAATGCCTTGGGCTGTTCAACATGCCAACTTGTCAAAGGACCATAAATGCTCCTTTCATCTGTGATACCATAATCCCACGGATTGTTTTGTGAGTGTTGTGTAAAGATGAGCATATTTTCCAGCAATACTCAAGTAGGGTAAATGTGTTACTTGCGTTGTGTGAGATGTTTTATCATTGAGATATGCTGTGATGCTGCCAATTTACAGTAACTCAGACTGTGAACATGGGAGAGTATTGCAGGTTGTGTGTTGAGGGGGATATGGAAGCATCGGTCCATGTTAACTTGCTGTTGCTTTTGTTGTTTAGATTCACCCAGAACTTGTCAGTGTTTCGGAGGGAAGTGAATGACTCGATGAAGAATTCCACATATGGTGTCAACAGCAGCGACATGATGAGCTGACACCTATCTGTATCGCATTTCCCACTTGGTTGGACGGGGTCACTGGGGGAGGGATGTGCATCATTGACGTTACACAGGTGGGGAGGGGGTGGAGGATTGAGGTCAGAGTTAAGTCGGACAGCTCGCAGGGGTTGAAGGTGAATGGGCAGTGCCCACTTGCCCTCCCCTCCCTCGATTCCCCTGGCATTGGACTGCAGGACTTGTCACCAACCCTCCCTTTAGAAAACCGAACCCTGACAGCGAGTGCCTTTGTGCTCTCGCTCCCTCATCTGCCTTGTATAAACTTGTACATTTTTTTCTTAAGACATTTTGAACAATGTTTATATGAAATCAATTAAAAGAGAGAGAGAGAGAAACAAAAGAGTTGTGATTGAAATTTTTAGAGTTGGGAGCATGATGCTGAGAGACTTGGCTGGTATCAGGTAGATGGGGTGGAATGTGTGTGGGAGTTTGGTTAGATACAGAGCTCTGCAACATCAAGTCTGAAACTGTACAAATAAGGACTGAAGCTAAACGTACCACCTCATGTGGATTTCACTCCCAACTGTCCATATTTTTCAAACAATTGTTCCACTAGTGATTAGGGAATTTCTGTAGAAAAAGTAACAGATCCTGTTGCTGCTAATTATGTGTTGAGCACAGCTCATTTATATTCACAAAGGAACAGAAAACCAATGGATTATATATTTTTATTGTTCCTTTCCACTGAATGTTCTGACTAAACATTTCCGAATCACTGCGTGATCAGGTAGGTTGGTATGTAAGAATGTTTGCTGCATCTAGTGTAAGCATTGTGACTGCGAATAAACTGTCAATGGTTTGTACAGAAAGGTGTCTCCCGTGCTTCAACTACGCAGCAGGAAAGCAGCTGCCTCAAGGAGTGGGCAAGTTGCTCTTGATATCCCAACACTGCTCCCTCCTATCCTTCCCTGTCACCAAACCCCTCCCCTTCCCCCAAACAAAACTGCTCAATTTGCTGCTTCTCCCATTTGTTTTACCTCATGTCGTCGAATTTTCAGAGGGGTTTGGATTACATGGATAGTATTACCCAAAAGCAACTGATTAAATACATCAAGCCATCCTCCCCTCTCTTTGCTTCTTCACCCAATACTCTTTGTCTTCCCCCAGCTTTCAATTCTTCTCCCTGTCCTCCCTGCCATTTCCACCCTCAGTCCTTGTTTTTCTAGTGTGTATAGTGATATAAATAATCATGTGGTGTCTCTCAATCTGTGTTCATCTGCCTCTTTGCATTCCACGGGATGCCTTTGCCATGTTTGGCATCAGAGAGAGGTTTGAAGCTGATTAAATAGGCTTTGCAAAACCTGTAACCGGACCATGTTTGATAAAACTCGGCAACATAGAACCATTCTGGGATAAAGAGTCTTAAGACAGAGTTGTCCGTATTTGTCCAGGTGCCTCCAAGAGCACTTGTGTCTGGTTTTATACTGAAGCTTTCACACATGGAGCTCTGGCTTAAATTCTGTGACCTGGAGCAGTCTCACTTCTTGACAAGCAGTAGAATATGATGCAGCCACTCCAGTGTGTGTCCCTCTAATCTGCTATGAATGTGCAGCGTTTTCTTCCCCAGCTAACCCTGCTGGCTGGGCCAGTGGTTCTTCTTGCTCAGTGGAGACTTCAGTCACCTTGTCAGCAGCATGAGCAGTCTTGGCTTTTGTTGATCTCTCATAGACCATGGTGTTGTAGCCCTCGCGATTCCGGGCTATTTCAATGGCGAAGAATTGGATCCTGGTAGCTGAGTGGGGAAAGATGGAATCAGAAAAGCACATAAGAGATCCATAACAAACCGTATTCGCATGTACTCTTTTTTTTATTTGCAATTCCCTTCCCCCTCCCCCATTTCCCTTCCGTGCCTCCCTCCATTTTGCTTCCCCTCTGTCACCCCTAACCGAATATCGTGTTTTCCTCCACGTAATCTTTTGAGCAGTCCAGCCGCAGAAGCGTGCCGTAGTTGAAGTCTTCGACCAGTGTTTCAAACTGCAGGCAGAATGGGCGCCATTGCTGCAAGAGGAGAGAACGGAGATTCAATGAGGCAAAAGTCCCACAAGCAGTCAGGAACATGGCTACAAGAACACCAAATTAAAAGGAACTCACTTGTTTGGCCGCGTCTGACTTCAACTTGGCTGGATCCAGTACGTCGATTTTCAAGTCCCTGAACTGCTTCCTGAACTCTGTGTAAATTTGATCGTCTTCTCTGGTCAGTTTCAGAAATGTTGGGTCAACTGAACAAATGAGCTTTGAAAGGAAACAGAGGTACCGCGAATCACAAAGAGTGGTTTATGTACTCATGGCAATAATGTGAAATAAAAGAAATAAACTTCCCACTGTTGTCAGATTGGGCTTTCCCAAATACTGAGACACTCCCAGGGAGCACTTGCAGTTGTGACACAGATCTGGACCCTTTTACTACTTTATTCATTTGAGAGATAGAATCCCTACACTGCGGAAACAGGCTCTTCGGCCCAACAACTCCACACCGACCCTCTGAAGTGAAAGCCACCCACACCTATTCCCCTACATTTTCCCTGACTCATGTATCCACAGTCAAGTCATGGTCTGTTTTGATTTGAGACTTGCACAGACTCCCTCGGACCTGTGATCACATCTCAGGATTCTCCTTAAGAATTGATGCATCCTGAAATTTCTTGGCATGTACAGCAGAGATGGGTATATTCCAACTCAAAAACCTGTTAATATTGCCATTAGAATGCTGAAAATGGTGATAAAAAGCCAAAAATACCCTGACTTTCACAGTCAAATGGAAAATGGACCTTTGTGGAGATCCCTTGTGAATGTTGACATTTACAAAGGATGCACACCCTGCCTAGAAAATGGTTACATCCCTCCTCCTGTCTCACGGTGACTGACAATGTATTTGTAGGAACAATTTCCACGTTCCCAACATCACTGCTAAAAAGAGGTATATGACCTGGGTCTGTTACTGACATCAATGAAGGAATGGTCCAAGTACTTCAGTATTTCTCAGGGCACAGTAATATTGATCCATTCTCTGGGTTCCATGTTTTTGGTGATAAATGAGCCTTTCTCCTGTTACCACCATACTCAGCATGATTCCGTACGAACGGTCCGAATCCCAAACAGATTGGGTTTCCCCGACATTGGGTACAGACCTGGGTCAGGCAGTGGAACGTGGTGCCGTTTTGCTCCATGTGGGAATTATGTCAACTGGCAATCCAAGGTTTATTTCAACTAATGTTGGTTCTACCTTTCAAACAATTGCTACCTTGCTTTTAACAAGGTCGGTATGTTTCTGAAACTGCATTGGCAACACATTGGATCTATGCATTTGTCAACCTTGCAGGAAGGTTATTGTGGGTTCAGGAACCTTTTGGCCGAGTAAATTGACAAGCTCTTGCCAATTTCATTATTCATTACCTTGGGGTGACTATCCAATTGTATTTCATCATGATGTGTTCATGGCCATCAGAGGACTTTATCTAATGGATGAAGTGCTCTTCTGTATCACAAAGATGGAAATTCTCTTTACTGTGTCATCATGACCCTGTCCTTACTTTTACATTGATTCCTCATCCATGTAGAATCAAATAAAAGCCTTTAAACAAGAATATAGCAAAAAGAAATTTGTACTTACATTGAAATAAATCTCAGCATGTTGATAAGCTTTCATAGCCCATATCATTTCAAGGTTCGGCTGTAAAACAATGGGCAGAATTACGTAACACTAAATTCTGGGTGGGGGGGGGGGCGTTGTTTAATAAAAACTGGCAATACACAGAGGTAAGGTCAACTTACTGTCTGCATTTTTAACACATACAGCAGAGTGTTGTGCTGGACTTAATTGGAACATTTCAGAGTGGTTCAAAGGGATTTGGATCGTTTCCTTGAGAGGCTGGTGTAGCCAGGTTCAATTTCCCAAGGCAAGTGCACCAGCAAACCTATGCAGAACAGGAAAGGAATGCACAGGGCAGTGGGCCTTGTTTAGTTCCTCCCTTGCAGAAATGATGGCCAGTTATGCTCACTGTTCTATGATTCTGTAATCCCACATCAGCTTGCTTCCTGAGAAGACTTTTTTTTTTAAACATGAAGGACACAAGATGTTGTTCCCATTTTGAAGCAGGTCTGTCTGCCTTGAACCTATGTCCTCACATGGTCCAAGGTAGAAGCTTTGCTTTTCGAGCTATTGTGTTCACTTACGCCTGTCTCTCAGTTCTCATTCCAACTGTCTGTTGTGATGTTGAAAAACTTTCCTCACAGACCAACCATTAGAATGATCACTGATGTGTTTGAAATCTATGTCCTGATGTCTGTACTCTGGGAGAAAACGTTCTGTGTTCAACATACATTCAGTAACCACCTCCTTAGTTTCTGACCAAACTGTTTCAGCTCAATGACCTTCCAGCAGTTTGAAGCAAAGATCTTCAATCTGAAAAGTTAACTTGATCTCTCTCCACACTAGATGCTCCATGACCTGCCCTTTCTTGTCTGCATTTTTTAATTCTAATCCTGAGAAAATCAGTTCAATCCCCTGTCTGCATCTATTCAGGCAAACATTCTTTTTGGAAGGAAAGTCCAGCACTGAGACTCTGGAATGATAGTGCCACCTTTTGCTGTTGTCCTGCAAACTCTTTGATCTCTGGCAGACTGAGAAAGAAATTGAGTACGATGAACAACACCTGTCAGGCAGGTCCACTTTAAAGAGGAAAGTTTTTACCCTTTCCTCAAACATAAAGTTGTCTACAAGTAAAGAGTTTGTTGATACAGCAAAGTTCATCAGGACATGTATAAAAACTTGCACAGTTTGATCCACCTCACTCAAACAGCTAGTTATAAGAGACTTCCACTTCACACTGATCCTTCCACCTCAGTCTCGAACTACTTCAAGTACTGTTACAATATGTTGCTTGTGGAAAAACGATGACTCGTGACATTGACCAATAATTGCTGCTCATGATTTTGTTGTGTGACTTGGGGATGTGAAAATGTAAGCCAGCTGTCCAGGAGCTTTGACAGTCACCTGGATCAAGATTGGGAGGTTGTACTCACCAGTTCACCCATTCCACTCATCCCTCTAGCAGTGACACACATTGGCTGCAGCGTGTACCATCTACAAGATGTACTGCAGCAACTGGCCCAGATTCCTTTGGTTTTTCCCACACCCACAACCTTTCCCACCGCGACGGACAAGGGCAGTGAATAGATGGGCACACCCCCACCTTCACCTCACTCACCAACCTGCTTGGGAAATATGTCACTGTGTCTTCAGTGTTGGTGGCTTTAAGTCCTGGAGTAAATCTTGTGTTTGTACCTTTCCCAGTCAGACAGCTGCTTTGAGAGACTGACTCACCACCACACGAGGACTCCATGAAATGGGCATTGACCACACGTGCCAGGAATGAAAAACTAGAACAGATTTTGATATAGTGGGCTTGTCAACTGGATAACAGCTGACAACAATCAGGAACTGAAATCCTACCAGAAACGGGAGGACAAGGATAATGCAGGACATAACCATTTTTGAGGATTGATGACTGTGTCATGGAGGGAATTGTCTCGCAATATTCATTCCAATTCAAGAATACAGACACCAGAATCAAATACTCACATCATTTAGGTAAGAATCTGCTGGCTGGGAAAGGCTTTGGGCCACAGACATCAACTCACCAGCATTCTGACAGGAGATAGAAACAAGAGGCAGTGATCAGTTTGTGGTAGCAGGTCCGATCTTAATCCTTACCAGACAACAACTTCCAACATCATTCTTCAGAGCAAAAGCAAATACCCTATACATGACTCGATTATCGCCCAGATTCTGAGATACTAACAGAATTCATCAGCAATTAAAATATCAAAATGCTCAGTTCAATACTTGGACACACACAGGTTAGTCACAATTTCAATAGAATAAGTTTGTGTTTGTAACTCTGGGTCAGCTTCCATTGCCTCAAGATAGCCCACGCAGTTGAACACCAGTTAAATATTTTGGCTAAGTAATAACTCCGAGGAACTGATGCAGGAACTCCAATTTGTACAACTTCCAAACAGGAATTAGATCAGTGCTTATTTGGTTGAATGTAGTATTGGCGGCAGAGTCGGTACTGGTCAGCCAATAGTTATCTGGGTCCTCGTGGGAAACTGCCCGAGGATCTCGGACAAGGGCTTGGATCTTCGTTTCTCGTTGAAATACCAATAATGTGGCAAATTTGATAGATCAAAGAATGAAAAGACAAGCAAGGTAGTGAGATCAGCATTCATATGAGTCACACAGCATGGAAACACACTCTTTGGACCAATCAGTTCAAGCTGACCATAATCACGAGAACATAAGAAATAGGAGCAGGAGTCAGCCATCTAGCCCAAGGAACCCATTGTACCATTCAATAAGATCATGGCTGATCTTTTCAGGGCCTCAGCTCCACTTACCCACCCTCTCCTTAATTCCTTTACTGAAAAGAATCCCAAATTGCAAAAGACTTACAACTCTGTCAGATTCCTGCAGTCCTCCAATATTGACCTGTATTCCCCTGTGGCTATTGCCTTCAAACACAAACAGCCCAAGATCTAAAATTTCTTCCAGGAAGCTCTCCTTTAAGAACCTTGTAAAACCTTTTGCCTCTGACTCCACTTTCGGTCACTTGTCCTCATAGTTCTCGATGGGGTTCAACACCACACGAGTTGAATGGAGGTTCCTGGAGAGGCATGTGGCCTGTAGGACGGCCAGAGAAGTGGTCAGGGTAAGGTGAGGCGGGTAAAGAGGTGCCACATGCAGTGGAGAAGACTCTGCAATGATAATAATTCAACCCGGCAGGTCCGGGGAGTGATCACCTCCATTCCTGACCCAACCCGTGCTTGAGAAATTCCGCAGCAAGAGAGACAGTTTACCAGAAGCAGCTTTGGTTTGAGAAATATTCTGTCGCAAAAACATTCACGGGCAAGGCCGGGGGAGGGGGGGGTCAATCTGTGCACAGCAAGATCCCACGTCGTGACCGCGAGGAAAGGACCTGATCTGAAACACTGGGCAGTGATCCCCCGCCGGAGCAGGCTGTTTCACATCAGCTTAGAAACAGGGGTCTAAGTGAGGGGAGACCCACAGACTCGGGGTGGGGGCAAAGTTTAAAATTTGAAGCCATTTGTAACCTATCAGACCCTATATCCTGGTACTGTGCTGTTTTTAACTTGCTGCTTCCCCCCCCCCCCCCCCCGCAGCCCAACCCTGGCACCTCCACGTGAAGTGTGGGTGTGGGCAGGAGTGCACAGACCCAGACAGAAGAGATGGGGGGTGTGAGTGAGAGAGAGAGAGGAGCAGGAATACCACCCTTTGGGAAAGCAGGAGACAAAAGGGGCCAAGAGGACTCACCAGAGATCCTAGACCTGCCATGCTGCTGCTGCTGCTGCTCTCCTCAGGCAAAGGTCAAAGGTCAACCCCCCCAAAAAAACATTAAAAATAAATCAGCAACCTGTTTAAACCCAGCAGCCACACAGAGACAAGCTGCAGTGGGTCATGGATTTCCCGGAAGCAGCCCCCTGCCTGGGTTTGTATCAGTTTGTGTCGGGGGGTGAAAGGTCAAATGTTGCCTTTTTGTCCCTTTGTTACATGTTTGTTGCCAGGCGGCGGATGTAACCATTTGCAGCTTGCAGCCTCCCGCTGCCCCTCGCTGCCCCTCCTGCCCGGCTGCATTTACATTCCCTTCGCAAAAAACAAAAAATAAATTTATTTTTGGGCTGGTTTTCATTTCCCGTGGTGCTCCGGCGGGTCCCGGATGTCTCTGAGCTGAGGGTGAAAGAGAGGAAGGTGTTGGTAAGGGGGGGTGGTGATTAAAAAGAAAGTGAGCAGGAAATCCCAACCCTCCCCAGCAGCAGCAGCAGCAAGAGTAATATACCCCCCCCACACACACACACACAGAGAGAGAGGGGGGCAAAGGGACCGACAGGCGGCTGGGAGACCCAGCAAATCCACTCCCACTCCCACACACACACACCTCCCCAGCCAGGCAAACCTCCTGGAGGCCCTTCCAGCCCCACAGCCTGCTCTCCCCTCACTCTGCAGCTTCCCAGATGAGGCTGAAGGACTGAGCAAGGGGGGGTGGCTGTACCCCCAACCCCAACCCCAGTCAGGCCATTCCTCTCGTCTCGAACCTCGGAAGAAGCTGGGAAGGGATTCTCTCGTTCATGAGGGAGAGGCTGTGCCCCTTCCTCCTTTTGCTGTTTCCCAGAAGGAACTCTATTCCAACCAGAGTCCCCATCCCCACCCCCCACCCCTCGCTCTTGTTCTTTCTGAGATTGTGAATGATGGACTCTGACTCCATTCTGCATGACAAGATAGTGGAATACATGGTAAGCTGATGATTTAACCTCTGTTGTATTTCTGCATTGACTCTAAGAAGTAACAGGCCGGGACTTTGTGAAGCTTCAGAGAGGGCTGCGATAAGATGGTTTTGTATGTTTATGGATTTTCAAAAGGTGTTTATGTCCCACATTGTAACCCATTTGGAAAAAATTTGCGTGTGGGAATGAAGCAGCAGTTGCAGTACAGATAAAATCCGTCAAAGAGCAGAATATTTAGCCATGAGCTGCTGTTTTCCAGATACCGTGGGTGGCAAGGTGGCACAGTGGTTAGCACTGCTGCCTCACAGCGCCAGAGACCCGGGTTCAATTCCCGACTCAGGCGACTGACTGTGTGGAGTTTGCACGTTCTCCCTGTGTCTGTGTGGGTTTCCTCTGGGTGCTCCGGTTTCCTCCCACAATCCAAAGATCTGCAGGTTAGGTGAATTGGCCATGCTAAATTGCCCGTAGTGTTAGGTAAAGGGGTAGGGGAATGGGCGGGTTGCGCTTCGGCGGGTCGGTGTGGACTTGTTGGGCTGAAGGGCCTGTTTCCACACTGTAAGTAATCTAAACTACCCAGTGATATTTGCAAGGAGTCTGTGTGAACGCCGTTTTTATTTTAGATTGACTGTAAAAGCTGGGGGGGGGGGGCGGTGCAAGAGGTGATACACAGCTGGGAAAGTGCAGCTTTGTGAAGGACAGGAACAGAATTGGGAAGGACGTAAAGCTGTTTGGGAAGTGGGCAAATGCAAGAGACAAACTGTGAGACATCCCACTTTGGGAAGAGGGATGAAGGGAACCTACGAACTGGGTAAGGACCATTTTACACAGCAGCATAATCGAGAGGTCATTGAAAGATGCCACATCAGGTTGACTGCTCGGAAGGGATCATTGATTTTTGTGAAGTGGGACATCAAGTTCAAAAGCAAGGATATTATTCTAAACCTTCACAAACTTGAATATAATCTCAGTTCAAGTATTGATCTGGTTCAATCCTTTGGAGAGATTTCCCATGTGATCCCACGATCCAGGGACTTGTAGAAATAGTGGAGCCTGCAGTTGTTTCCATTAGTTCAGAGAAAGCTGAAGTGAGATTTAACAGAAGTGCTGAAAGTCACAGATAGATTCGATGAGGAGACGTTTGTTGACTGTTGGCTAAAATTCAGAAATGTAAGGTACCCAGTCAGAGCACCAGCAGGAAAAAGAGAGGAAATAAGCACTTTTTTTTCCCCATCGCAAGTTGAGATCGAGAACAACTTGAAACAGGGAACCAACTGAGTGGAGTTCAACCTAGAAAAGTGTCAAGTAATTAGCTTTGGAAGGTCAAATTTGAATACAAAATACAGGATTCTTGGCAGTGTGGAGGAACAGAGGGATCTTTGGGTCCATGTCCATAGATCCCTCAAAGTTGCCACCCAAGTTGATAGGGTTCTTTCAAAGGTGTACACTGTGTTGGCTTTCATTAGCAGGGGATTGAGTTGAAGAGCCATGAGGTTATGCTGCAGCTGTTTAGAACCTGGTTAGACTTCACTTGGAATATTTTGTCCAGTTCTGGTCGCCTCATCGTAGGAAGGACATGGAAGCTTCAGAGAGAGTCCAGCGGAGATTTATCAGGATGCTGCCTGGACTGGAAGGCATGTCTTATAAAGAAAGGTTGAGGGAGCTAGGGCACTTCTCATTGGATTGATGAAGGATGAGAGGTGACTTGATCGAGGTCTGCAAGGTGATGAGAGGCAGAGGTAAGTGGATATCCAGAGACTTTTTCCCAGGGTGGAAATGGCTGTCATGATGGGGGATACTTTTAAGCTAACTGGGGTGCTGGAAAAGCACAGCAGATCAGGCAGTATCTGAGGAGTAGGAGAATCAACATTTCAGGCATTCGCCCATCATTCCTGATGAAGGACTTATGCCTGAACCGTTAGTTCTCCTGCTCCTCAGATGCTGCCTGACCTGCTGCGCTGTTCCAGCACCACACTTTTAGAATCTAATGTCCAGCATCTGCAGTCCTGACCTTCTCCTCCTCATAATTTTAAGATGATTGGAGGAAGGTTTCGGGGAGATGGCAGAGCTAGGTTCTTTACCCAGAGAGTGGCGGGTGTGTGGAATGCACTGCCAGCAGTGGTAATAGAGTCAGAGACATTAGGGACATTTCAGTGACTGCTGGACAAGCACATGGAAGACAGTAAAATTAAGGGTATGTCAGTTAGTCCGATCTTCGAGTGGGATAAAAGGTCGGTACGATATCAAGGACTGAAGGGCCTGTACTGTTCAATGTTCTAAAATGTCCAAACTGCAGGAAGGTAGCAGTTGAAGGAAGTTAATTGGATAGCTCTTTCAAAGAGACAGCAGACCTGATGGGTCAACTAGCCTGTCAGATGGTACAATGATGCTGATGATATTAACATATAAGAACATGCCTGAACTCCAGTGGGGAGGGATGTTAGATCCTTGAGAAGTGATTTTTGATTGCTTCAACGGAGGGTTGGTGTGAAATCCCTGTGGATGGAATTCCTGTTAGTTAATGTCACCTGTAAGAGGTGTGAGATGTGCTGTGTGCTTTGAACTTTGGTCTGACTTCAACCCCAGTCCATACTTGGGGTGGGGGTGGGGGGTCACTGAGGTGGATTTGAGGTTTGGCTTGAACCAGAAAACTGAGTGGCTTGTACCATAGGAAGGTTTAGTTTGTGTGGGATGGAACCTGTCCAGGGAACAAGGCAACTGTCTGTTCCCTCATCACTGGTTTCTCTTTCCGTTTGGCTGTCTCTCATGGTTGGAGAAACCATTCCAGATCAATCAGTTCAGATTGAGAATTCCAGTGTGTAACCTGCAGGCTCTGTCAGACACCGGTGAGGGTGGTTGTTTGATACGTTCGGGGGAGTTTGGTGAGTTTGCTCCCATGCCTCACCTTTACTCTTGAGTATTTCCAAACGAGTCCCTGAAGATGTTCTATCTTCCCGAGTGAATTTCCTTCATTTCAGTCAGTCTGACACAAGACACTCCCACCTGAGGCAGTGGAGATGTTGACCTGTTCAGGAAGCTTTAAGGATGTTCGTGAGGTGTTTTCTCTCTCATCTCAGGAATCTCCTGCTATGGTGGTTTTCCGAATGGTGTTAGGAATGTGATGTCATGCGCGAGTGAGGTGAGCTGGTTTGCGGTAAGGAGCCGCTGGACAGGCTCCGGGTGATCTTGCGCCCTTCCATCTCCCCAGGTTTGTCATATCCCTGCGAAGGCACTGTGGGAATAAGGTGCTCACTGAAGGTGCCTGGGCCACCCTTCACTTCAGTCTCAGGTTTAGGTCTGGGTCAGCAGCAGGCTGACCTGGCACTTGGGCTGAATGCCCTGTCTGCGTTCCTCTTTCAGAGGGTGTTCCCACGTTGTGAAAAATGCTCCACGTTTCTCAGGATCTCCTCACGGATTCCCCTCACTGTGAGGAAGTGTTTTACTCTGGGAGCTGTTTGGGGCCTTTTATTTCTGGGTGGTGAGAGAGAGAGGCCTGTTTTCTCACAACGACTCAGCGATGGAGCTCAGGGACGGCAAACGTACTGGCCACAGCGAGGGGACTCTTTCCTGGTGATCCTCTCTGTCACTTCCACGCGTCACGGCATCTTGCAGGAAGCGCACAGGGATAGTCCTGTCAGTGCCACAGTTAGACCTGTCTCTCTCCCTCAATGACTCCATTGTGCCTGGTGTGGGCTGTTCCTGAGTGAGGGTCACCAGGTGATGAGCATGTACTAGGGCGATCCTTACCACTGCCGAGGTATAGCTCCTCCCTATCCTCACATTCCCACATCGAAACTGGATTGGTTCCTCTGATTGAGAGCCTCTGATGTGAGATCCCATGCTGTTAGAATGGAGAACAGCACAGGAACGCAGGCCCTTTGGCCCACACTGCTGTGCTGAACATAACACCAAATGAAACTCCTCCCTTCTGCCTGCCCTTGGTCCATTAGCCCTCCATTTCTCACATGTCTGAAAGCCCCTGTTAGATCTGCTTTCAGCACCACCTCCCTGACAGTGCTCTGACCACAGTCTTTTATAAAAAAAACCCTGCCCCTCACACCTCCTTTGAACATTTGCCCCCTCTCACCTGCAATGCCCCACACACCTCAGTTTTAGACATTTTAGACAAAGTTTTGACCATCACTGCGCTGTTGTTTGACGAAGACTAAGAGACAATGTGGCTCATGTTTATCTGTCAGTCACCGATCCAGAAAGCGATGGGTCTCTGCCAATGGGATCTTGCTGTGCAGAGGCTGGAGTTGCTGCGTTCCCAACATGACAGGATAGTCACAGCAGTGCCGTGGTGCTGCACTGGCCATGTGGACCTTTCAGACCCCCTCCACAGCTCCAAGCTGACTGAAGCCGCTATCGAAATTCCCACCCGCTCGCCCTCGCTGGGTCGAGTCTCCCGAACAGCATCGTGGGATTGTGAATGGGTCGCATGGTCTCCCGGGTCACAGGTGCTATCCAAATGAAATTCCTTTGAATTGCAGTTTGAGTCTTTCTGATGCAGGAATGGGTGTTGATTCAGACTTGGTGAGCACTCAGATGGAGGGGAAGGTGTATGGCTGTCAGTGCCAGATCCCAGGCAATGGTGCTGAGCACAATGCCCCATGCTCTCGACCTGCTCTCACACAGGAGTTTGCAGAGATGGAGCTGCACACGGGGCTGTGGGGCAGACTACACTGACATGGGGGCAACAGAGAACAGAGCAGCTGAAACTTCATCCACTGAGAAGTATCACACTCAGAATGAGGGGGGATTAGTCACTGGGTGGACAAAGAGCAGGAAGGGGTGTTCATCACAGGGCGAATGCTTTTGAAAAGCTGCACAGATCTGCTGATCGTTTCCCGATAACTGACTGTGCCATTGTATTGAATTGGGAACAGGTCACCCATGAAATGACAGAGCAGGTTTGTGAGTGCAGTGTTCTCCTCCTGCTGTTCCTGTGGGACAGAGAAGGGACATCACCCATTCACTCAGATACTGTCTGTGTCGAGGGAGCTGTGAACATGAGGGTAGAACAGCAAAGACCAGAGGTGATTTCATCAAGGATTTCAACGTCCCAGAGAAATGGTACAGACTGGACAGCGAGCACGGGCATGAAAATAGCCAGTTTTCTCCCACTCCCAGGGCTGATGGCTGCTGGAGATGACAGTCACATGGCACTGAGGGCAAGGTGTGTAAACCTGACCAGAAATAAAAACCCACTATTACTGCACAATCTCAGCAGGTCTCGCAGTATCTGTGCACAGACAACAACAGGTGGAGGAACCCTGCTTCAGAATAGTGTTGACCTCACGGGAGGATGATCTGCGAACATAAATTGCCTGAACCCCAGGCTGTCTGTATGATGTAGTTAATTATGTGTCACATTATTCACCCGCCCCTCGTCAGGAAATTGTCACAGTTTTAGTTCAGGGGGTGAACAGACTGTGGTGAGAACATCAGAATGAAATAGTTCAGAGCAGTTTATGTGCGTCGGGTTGGTTAGAGTGAAGTGGCTTTGGAGTTTACCCTGAACAGATTGTCACAGTCCTGGTTCGTCACCTCTTCCTGTTCCCCTTGCTCTGCCTCTTCAGGTTGGTTTGTATCTTTGCGATGCTCAGACTCTGACCTGCTGTGTTTTCTCTCTGTCTTATTTCTCTTGTCTCTCTTCAGAACGCATCTGGACGCGATGACCTTAATGATGCTGAACCCCCTAAGAAACTTGTTTTGGGAAAGAACACATTTCATCAGGTGACAATTCCTTGCGACATTGTGACTGACTGTCAACGGGTCATTTCTCTGACCCAGCTACCTTGGCCCATAGTTTGCTTCAGTTGTGCAGAGGTAATATTTCACCCAGTCTGACTGCACATTCTGAGCAAACACTGTCTCATCAGAACAACCCAAGCTCAGAGAAGTTGACATGAGCTTTCTGTCAAGTGTTGACCGATGAGCAGTGATTGAGTTTGCTGGTAAAGGCCGTGGTTTCACTGCTTTGCCATGCCAATCTCACTGAAGGAAGAGGAGATCATCTCCATTTGAAGAAACTATCCTCCTGTCCAGCAGCCTTTGTGTTTCAGCACTGTGCTGTACCAGCTCCAACCTCTCCAATCCATCAAGTGCACCCCTCACTCTCTTAGACCAATGGCCCCATTCACGTTGAAATGTAACGATCCTCCCCCTCCTGCTAGACCGTGGGGAAAACAAACCTTTCTGACTGAGCTTCTGTTTGTCTTCCCAAGCCTTCCTCCCCTCGTTCCTACTCATTGTCTCCATTGAGTTTCCCCACTGTGTCTGTGTGTCTGTGTGTGTCTGTGTGTGTGTGTGTGTGTGTGTGAGAGAGAGAAAGTTCCCCAGGTTAATAGCTGCACTCCCTGTGCTCATACCTGTAAAAGCAGCTGCACTGAAACTAGAGTTGTGTTTCTGTGAATGAAATCTTCTTCCTTTGCAGACAAAACTCAGCAATGGGACCCCGAGTATGATTGCAGTGAAACAGCATACACCTTCAAGCAGCTATGAGAAACAGAAAGAACAGTGTGTGAAATACTTTGACCAGTGGACAGAAACTGATCAGGTGGAATTTGTGGAGAACCTGATTTCCCGAATGTGTCACTATCAGCACGGTCACATCAATTCTTACCTGAAACCCATGCTGCAGAGGGACTTCATCACTGTGCTCCCAGGTACACTCCGTCAGAGTGCACAGATTAACATTACCCCCTGACCCGCCTGTCACTCCTCTGTACTGGCCCTTGGAAGAAGCTGTCAGGTGGTTTCACTCTGTGCCCAGTTTGGCAAAACCTTTCCTGATTAACGTTGCTTCCCAATCCCTCGGAAAGTTCGTGTTAAATGAGCTGCTAGCCTCTGTGTCGAGCGTTCCCATCACAGCGACTCACTCACTGAGTTCCACAAGGGAATTCTGCCCTGCCCGTCTCTGCTCTGTGTGACATTCCCAGGATCCTGTCTGCTGTGATCCCTGACCCTGGTGTCTGTCTGAAACCCTGTGTCATTGCAAGTTGCTGTTCACTTTCCCCACTCTCCCAGCGACAGTGTCACTCTGTCCAGCCTTCGCACACAGTGTAGGAGTCCACCATGTCTCCTGTCTTTAACATGCTGCTATCCTTTTCTCTGAAGATCCACCCGGAATGGGGCCCAGTGCTCTATCTGACATCTAACCACATACTTAGGGTGGTTCCACATCATCATCACCACCACCACCTTGTCTTTGACCCCTGCCCCTTCCCCAATTTGAAGCTGATCTTTGTTAAACCAGTGAACCTGTCTCCCTTTCCACTGCCTCTGAACCTGATGTATGGGGTCAGGCGGGAGCACACACAGTATGTTCTCCATGTCATTGAGTGAGCCGTGAACTCTGCAGGCACTGCATAGTGACTGTTCCCCATTCTCTGACCCCGTCCATGGGCAGCACTGTCTCCTCCAAGCTCCCCCACCCCAGCTCCATGTGCTTCCCAAGCCACCACTCGGTGAGATATTGTTTGAAATGCTCCCTCCGTGATGGAGCCTGACACGGGTCAGAATTGTGTACAGAGTGTTCTCTGTTGTAACCAGCATGGGAGAAGCTCTGATAGGGAGGTCTGATGTTGGGAAAGTTGAAAGGGTTCAGAAAAGATTTACAAGGATGTTGCCAGGGTTGGAGGATCTGAGCGACAGGGAGAGGCTGAACAGGCTGGGGCTGTTTTCCCTCGAGCGTCAGAGGCTGAGGGGTGACCTTATAGAGGTTTATAAAATCATGATTTGGAGATGCCGGTGTTGGACTGGGGTGGACAAAGTTAAAAATCACACAACACCAGGTTATAGTCCAACAGGTTTAATTGGAAGCACACTAGCTTTCGGAGCGACGCTTCTTCATCAGGTGATTGTGGATGAAGGAGCGATGTTCTGAAAGCTAGTGCTTCCAATTAAACCTGTTGGATTATAACCTGGTGTTGTGTGATTTTAATGAGGGGTATGGATAGGGTAAATAGATAAAGTCTTTTCCCTAGGGTGGGGGGAGTCCAGAACTAGAGGGCATAGGTTCAGGGTGAGAGGGGAAAGATATAAAAGAGACCAACAGGGCAACTTTTTCACCCAGAGGGTGGAGACTGGAACATTTAAGAAGCATCTGGATGGGTATATGAATAGGAAGGGTTTGGAGGGATATGGGCCGGGTGCTGGCAGGTGGGACTAGATTAGGTTGGGATATCTGGTCAGCATGGACGGGTTGGGCCGAAGGGTCTGTTTCTGTGCTGCAGATCTTGATTACTGTATGTTGTAAATGGTCCTGTCCCGTTTTACTAAAAGGACAAAGACTTTGAAAATTGGGAGTGGGGAAAGAAAGAGAGAGAGAGACAGACAGACAGACAGAGCCATGGTTGAGGGTTTAAGATGGAACTGGCAATCAAGTAACTCCAGTTCAAGAAAGAATGACCAGCCTGCCCACCAGGTACCCTCCCAGAGACTGGAGGAAATAATGCCCCCAGCCCGGGCCTACATGTCCATGTGGATATTAGTCCAGGATTAGGCAAGAAGAAACACAATCCTGGGCAGTGCAACACAGTGTTTGACCATTCTGTGAACTGGCAGCCCAAGTACAGTGTTCTCACTGGTGTCTGGCTGTGCTCTGCATCTGTTTCAGATGGTTGAGATTTCAGGTGGTGACAGAAACATTGAAATCAGCTGCAGGAGTAGGCCATTCGGCCCTTCCAACCTGCACCACCGTTGAATTTGATTGCATGGCTGATCATGCAGTCTGAGTATCCCACCCCTGCTTTCTCCCCATACCCCTTGATTCCTTTAGCTGCCTGGACCACATCCACCTCCGCCTTGGATATGGTGGAAGTGGGATGCTGGAGATTAGAGTCAAGATTAGAGTGGTGCTGGAAAAGCACAGCAGGTCAGGCAGCATCTGATTCCTGATGAAGGGCTTAGGCTGGAAATGTCAATTCTCCTGCTCCTCGGATGTTTCCCGACCTGCTGTGCTTTTCCAGCAACACTCCAGATACATTCAAGAGAGCAGATTAATGAACTGATCCCGACAGCGTCCTGTGGGAGGGAATTCCTACCACCCCCTCCCCTCCCCCCTGTCCCTGAGCACCGTCCCTACCACCCCCTCCCCTCCCTCCTGTCCCAGAGCACCGTCCACAGGTTCACAACTCTCAGAGTGAAGACATTCTTCCTCAGCTCAGTCCTGAATGGCTAACCCCGTGTCCTTAAACTGTGAGCCCGAGTTCTGGACTTTCCTCACATCAGGAATATTGTACCCGCATCAAGCCTGTCCAGTCCCATCAGGATGTTTCTTTGAGATCCCCTCCCCCCCCCCCACTATTCCAAAACTCCAGTGAGGAGAAGCCCAGTTGGTGCCGTCTGTGCTGAGATGTCAGCCCGGCCTGATCCCGGGAATCACGCTGGGGAATCTTGCTTGCACTCCCTCGAGCACCAATCTGACTGAATCTAGCGGATTTTCCTCAGCTTGGGAGAGATGATGGAATATTGTCAGGGACAGTGGTGTGGGAGATGTGAGGGGCTGTGTGTGTATATCATGCTGCCCTTCCGGCCCCCCCCCCCCCCCTGCAGAGGGAGACCTGAGAGTGTGTGTGTGCCAGTGGGAGGCTCTGGGGACTGGCTGGGGAAGCACACAGCCCTTGAGCTTGTTTTGTCTCTCTGTCGTGCAGCCCGTGGCCTGGATCACATCGCGGAGAACATCCTGTCATTCCTGGATGCCTGCTCCCTGTGTGCAGCCGAGCTGGTCTGTAAGGAATGGTACCGGGTCATCTCCGATGGCATGCTGTGGAAGAAGCTGATGGAGCGGATGGTGCGCACGGATTCCCTCTGGAAGGGGCTGTCAGAGAGGAGGGGATGGTAAGGACGGTGCTCAGGGACAGGAGGGAGGGGAGGGGATGGTTGGGACGGTGCTCAGGGACAGGAGGGAGGGGAGGGGATGGTTGGGACGGTGCTCAGGGACAGGAGGGAGGGGAGGGGGTGGTAGGGACGGTGCTCAGGGACAGGGGGGAGGGGAGGGGATGGTGCTCTGGGACAGGAGGGAGGGGAGGGGATGGTAGGGACGGTGCTCAGGGACAGGAGGGAGGGGAGGGGGGTGATGGTAGGGACGGTGCTCAGGGACAGGAGGGAGGGGAGGGGATGGTAGGGACAGTGCTCAGGGACAGGAGGGAGGGGAGGGGGGTGATGGTAGGGACAGTGCTCAGGGACAGGAGGGAGGGGAGGGGGTGGTAAGGACGGTGCTCAGGGACAGGAGGGAGGGGAGGGGATGGTAGGGACGGTGCTCTGGGACAGGAGGGAGGGGAGGGGGTGGTAGGGACGGTGCTCTGGGACAGGAGGGAGGGGAGGGGGTGGTAGGGACGGTGCTCTGGGACAGGATGGAGGGGAGGGGATGGTAGGGACGGTGCTCTGGGACAGGAGGGAGGGGAGGGGGTGGTAGGGACGGTGCTCTGGGACAGGAGGGAGGGGAGGGGGTGGTAGGGACGGTGCTCTGGGACAGGAAGGAGGGGAGGGGATGGTAGGGACGGTGCTCTGGGACAGGAGGGAGGGGAGGGGGTGGTAGGGATGGTGCTCTGGGACAGGAGGGAGGGGAGGGGATGGTGCTCTGGGACAGGATGGAGGGGAGGGGGTGGTAGGGACGGTGCTCTGGGACAGGATGGAGGGGAGGGGATGGTAGGGACAGTGCTCTGGGACAGGAGGGAGGGGAGGGGGTGGTAGTGTCGGTGCTCAGGGACAGGAGGGAGGGGAGGGGGTGGTGCTCTGGGACAGGAGGGAGGGGAGGGGGTGGTGCTCTGGGACAGGAGGGAGGAGAGGGGGTGGTAGTGTCGGTGCTCTGGGACAGTGCCTGATTGAGGAGATGTTGTGATGACTGCTCCTGCTGTACAATGTCTGGCTGGTTGTTGTGTTTGTGACGGACGTTGAATAAACCCGGTCCCTCCCTGGCATCTAGCCAGAGCGAACCCACTCGTGTGGAGTTGCTGGGACATGAATCCAGGTCTAGAGGCAGGGACTCTGCCAGGCTGAGGATAACCTTCAGCATGAAACAAACAGCAGCTGCTGTGAAGAGAGGTGAAAGGGTTGGAGAGTCCACGTGTGACGGGCAGATTTCTCACTTGCTCGGAGTATTTTTATGGTGGAATGCAGGTCAAACATGCTCCGTCCTGGCTTCGGTTACTCAAGGTGCTGTGTCTCACTGTTTCTCCTGAGCCCAACCACGGCCCCACACTCTGTCTGTAATTACCCAGACCCTGTAAAATCCGCAAACACTGTGGACACTGCAAATCATCAACCAGTACGCAACCTACTGGAAAGACTCTGCAGGTCTGGCTGCATCGCCCTGGAGAGAAATCAGGGTTAACATTTCAGATGGAGTCATCCTTTCTCTCAACACCAGATCTGAAACGCTTGAACCCTGATTTCTCTCCAGGGCGATGCAGCCAGACCTGCAGAGTTTTTCCAGTAGGTTGCGTGCTGGTTGATAATGTGGGAAAACTGGTTACCAGCCTCGGTTTGGAAGGTCAATCAGAAACCAAAAACACACACCTGCTCCAGGCTAAAAAAACCAGCTTCCCCTTTGCAGAGATGGGCTACCGAGTGGAAAGGGGACAAGAGTTTTTTGTACGAAAGTTCATGAAAGGGAAAACGATGACGATGGAGATGGAGTCATCCAGCTGTCCAGCACAGAAACAGTCCCTCCGACCCACCCAGTTTTCTCAGTGTTAGCCTGTGTTTGGTCTATCTGCCTCCAGACCTCCTCCATCCATGTACCTGTCTCACTGTTTCTGAAATGAACAAACTCACTCCCTCAGACAGCCTGTTCCCCCACCAGCCTCTGTGTTGGAAACAAATGCCCCTGGGCACCCTTTTGATTCTCTCCCGTCTCACTTTAAACCCCGTGCTCTCTAGTTTTCGACTCCCCCCAACCACAGGGAGAAACTGTCAGCTATCTACCTCCTCTGCACCTCTCCTGGTTTTATATACCACTATAAGGTCACCGCTCAGTTTGCTCTGTTCCAGGGAAAATGTCCCAGGATGTACAACCTCTCCTTTTAACACCATCCTTCCAGTTCTGGTCGTATCCGTCTTCCTCGGTTAATCATTTCCTTTCTCCAGTAGGGTACACGCAGTGTGGTCTCACCACTGTCCTGTCCAACTCCAACAAGGCTTCCCATCTCCTCTAGTCTGTCATAGCTCTGGCTGATGACAGTGAGCAAGCTGAAAGCTTTCTTCACCACCCTGTCTACCTGCAACTCCACTTTCAAGGAGCTATGACCCTGTCCCCCTCGGTCTCTTTGTTGAATAACAGTGCCCAAGGCCCGACATTGAATGTACCTAACTCCTGCCCTGGTTTGCCTTTCCAAAATGCAACACCTTGTATTTATCGCAATGAACCTCCATCTGTCCTTTCCTCAGCGGGCTGGCACTGTTGGTAGAGACCTCACTCTATTTCCAGATAACCACCTTCACTGTCCACTATGGCACCAATCTTGGTATCATCCATCACCTTACCAACTGGCCCTCCTCCATTCCCACCTAAACCATTTCTATCACTGGTGAATAACAGTGGACCCAGCACTGACCCCTATGGCACACTGCTGATCTCAGGCCTCCAGTTTGAAAAACGACTCTCTACCATCACTCTCTGTCTCGTACCAACAAGCCCGTTTTGTCTCTGATTGGTTAGCTCTCCTGGATCCCGTGAGATAGAACCTTTCTCAACGACTAAACAAGCAGTACTTTGTCAAGGCCTTGCTAAAGTACATGGAGACAATATCTACCACACTGCCCTCATATACTGTCACCATCACCCCTTCAAAAAACTCAACCCAGTTTGCGAGACTCGACTCCCCCCCCCACCCCCCGTACAAAGCCGGACTGACGATCCCAAATGAGTCCTTGCCTTTCCTGTAGATCCTGTCTCCGAGAATCCCTTTTGTCAACTCCACACCACGGACATTCAGCTCACCGGTCTCTAGTTCCCAGGAAATTCCCTGCAGCCTTTCTTATATAGTGACCCAACATTGTCCAGCCTCCAGTCTTCACACACCTGACCCATGGCTGTCGATGATAGAAATATCTCGACCATGGGTCCCACTTTTCCTCCTTTGCTTCCCACAAAATCCCGGGATTTACTTCAGGTTCCAGTGATTCATCGACCTTAATACGTTCTGAGACCTCTAACACCACCTCCAGAGGGTCAGCTCACTGTCCTGACACTGGAGCAGGGCGAGAAAGGGGGTTTCAAGCAGATGCTGTCGTCCACATGTGTGTGGAGTTAAATTTGGGTGAGGATTCTCTGCATGGGGATCCCTACAGTCACCTTGGGGCCCGCTCAGGGTCAGGGTCACGGATAGGGTTTGAGTCAGGGTCGGGTCGGGTCGAGGCCGTGTTAGGGTCAGAGTTGGGATTGGGGCCGGGTTAGAGTTGAGGCAGGGTCAGGGTTCCCAGTGCTACCCAGGAAGAGGTATCTCTGAAAGCGCCTGGAGCTGGGTTGGGGGAGCTCATTTCCACCTTGAGGCAGCAGATGCTGCCAGCCCAGAAGCCGCAGCTATCGGGACAGACCGTGTGGATGCAGTTACCCCCTCCTTATAACGTCAGCCTTGACACTCCTGTGCACCAGAACAGTTCGGTGTGAAGCTGCAGTGAGCTGTGATTTCTGTCCTTCACGGTTCCAGATATGCTCTGGCCTGGGTCTTCAGTAAAACCAACCTGTTACAGTGTGGTTCAAACCCACTGGAGAGCTGCTTCCTGTCACCCCTTCGCATCCAAGGTGCAGAGACTTTCATGTGGCCGTGTTTGTGCTGATGGATTTGTGTTGAATCTTGCAGGATCCAGTATCTATTCA
The DNA here is from genome assembly GCF_020745735.1 of Hemiscyllium ocellatum. NCBI lineage: Eukaryota > Metazoa > Chordata > Chondrichthyes > Orectolobiformes > Hemiscylliidae > Hemiscyllium > Hemiscyllium ocellatum. Next base: position 20,481,603 of record NC_083448.1, read on the forward strand.
AAAACAAGCCCTCCGATGGGATCTCCCCTCCAGACTCCTTCTACAGATCGCTCTATCCCCAGATTATACAGGACATTGAGGTAAGAGGCTGTAATGTCCTCACTCTGAGCTGAGAGAGCTGAACTTTGTTGAAAGGAGGGAGGTGTCTGCATGTCCCTGCAGTGTGTACAGACAGCGCGATGCTGGGGGTGTCAGTCTAGTTAAAGCAGCTGCAGTCCACTCAACCCCAGCCTGATCTCCACAGGTAGCTGACAGAACCATGGCCAACCTTCTGTCCTGTTTGAGGAGGAAGTGAGGTCTGCAGATGCTGGAGATCAGAGCTGAAAATGTGTTGCTGGAAAAGCGCAGCAGGTCAGGCAGCATCCAAGGAGCAGGAGAGTCAACGTTTCACGCCTAAACCTGAAGAAGGGCTCATGCCTGAAACGTTGAATCTCCTGCTCCTTGGATGCTGCCTGACCTGCTGCA